>NW_011494956.1:11746660-11761679 GCF_000754665.1 Bison bison bison | reverse complement strand
GTACTCCTTCTCCTATTTGGAACCAGTCTGTTGTTCCATGTCCAGTTCTAACTGTTGCTTCCTGACCTGCATATAGGTTTCTCAAGAGGCAGGTCAGGTAGTCTGGTATTCCCATCTCTTTCAGAATTTTCCACAGTTTATTGTGATCCACATAGTCAAAGGCTTTGGCATAGTCAATAAAGCAGAAATAGATGTTTTTCTGGAACTCTCTTTCTTTTTCCTCAGTGGCCATCAACAGGTGAAGGAATAAATTGTGACATATTAGTACATGGGATACCAATCAGGAATGACACTGACGAACAGCTGGTATACACAGTAACATGGATAAATCTCAAAATAATGCAGAGGGAAAGAAATCAGACACAGGAAATTACACAGTGTATTCTTCCGTTTATGAATCTCTAAAAAAGATGAATCTAATTTTTGAAATGATAGAAGGCAGATCATCAATTGCTTAGAGCCAAAGTGGAAGTGAGCATCACTGGGAACAGGCACAGAGTACTTTAAAGTGATGATAATGTTCTGTATGTTGATCATGGCCATGGTTACATGGGTATATAAATGGATATACATTATTATCACAATGTATTACTTAGCATGGATGAGATAATTTTATTGTGTCTCAATTATACCTTTAGAAAGCTGATTTTAAAGATATCACTCAGACTCGAAACAGAGTCTTCCCAAGATCTACATATGAGGCAGAGACCCATCACCAGAGTCCCCAAGTAGAGCTCCTCACACCCCTGTACTGGATATCTCTGGGTACTGTCTTCCCCATCCAGGAGGCTTACTAGAATGAGCTGCATGGACATACCCTTGCCAGTTGTCTTCCTATTAGATTTGGCCAATGCCAGGCACCAGCAGAAGATTGAAAGGAGGAGGAAGGTTAGTGGGAGTATTTATTTCTTTGGCAGATCCTGTAGGGTTGCTGCATGCTATGGGTACCTTTGGACTTAGGTCATAGGTTCCTCAAGGCAGTCTTGTCTGGACTATTCTCCCTTCCAAGTTCTGGTGACCATTCAATACTCCCACTTTCAGAGTCTGCACTGTCTCTGTGGTGGCCCTACACCTGTGCATGATGTTTGATGTTCGAATGGTCTATTGGAATGGTCCATTCAAATCATCTTAATTTGAGTGTTCCATATCTTGCCTGCTGGGATCTTGACTAATAGAACACAAGATCTTTTTAGTAAAAACAAAACAGAGGCTCTGACACCGGCTAGAGTCTGGGGAGCAGGTGAAGGTGGTGGAAGCAGAACCAGGGGGCCCTAAATTTCCGATTAATGTGTGATCTCATGCCACCACCCATTGGAGTTGGCTCCCAGTCTTCTTCCAAAGTCTTGGCTCAGGCTTGGAGCCAAACTCCTTCCTTGGTTCCTTAATGGGGCTGCTACTGCTACTGCTAAGTCACTTCAGTCATGTCCGACTCTGTGCGACCCCATAGACGGCAGCCCACCAAGCTGCCCCATCCCTGGGATTCTCCAGGCAAGAACACTGGAATGGGTTGCCATTTCCTTCTCCAATGCATGAGAGTGAAAAGTGAAAGTGAAGTCGCTCAGTCGTATCCAACTCTTAGTGACCCCATGGACTGCAGCCTACCAGGCTCCTCCATCCATGGGATTTTCCAGGCAAGAGTACTGGAGTGGGGTGCCATTGCCTTCTCTGTTAATGGGGCTAGTGGTTTTTAAATTAGTCAATACAAAGGGACATTAGCAGGAAAACAGGCAGACACAAGAGGCCTGACTATGGCAGTTGACACAGAGCAGGTTGGTGGAGCCCAAAACAGCCATCACCTGTGTGCTACTCAGTATGGCGGCAGTGGTTCCCAGCTGCCAGTCATGGCTTCCACTTAACAGCTGCTACTTGGGCCCTTGAAGTTAGTCTGGCCATCTGTGTTGTTGTTGTTCAGTTGCTAAGTTGTGTCCAACTCTTTGTGACCCCACGGACTGCAGCACACCAGGCTTCTCTGTCCTTCACTATCTCCCAGAGTTTGCTCACATTGGTGATGCTATCTAACCATCTCATCCTCTAACCATCTCATCCTCTGCTGCCCTCTTCTCCTTTTACCTTCAATCTTTCCAAGTATCAGGATCTTCTTCAATGACCTAGCCTTCTTACCTACGTTATTTCATCTTTTTCTCTGCCAACACTATAACTAAATCACCTCTTTTTCTATTTTTTATACAGGATGAAACTGAATTTCAACAAAATCAAGTAGCTTGCCCAAGGTCATCACACTTATAACTGGCAAGCGCAGATTCAAACCCAGGTCTGAGTCTGAATTCCAGTACACTTTACTGATGCCTTCCTCACTAATCTTGGGTTGTAAACATTCAGACCTTGTCTGGGGGAATCCAAGCACCACAAAGATCTACTTCCTCACAGCCCCCCAAATGCCTTGATGAAGCCCAGGAAACCCAGACCCTCCTGAGCAGAGAGAAGGCAGCTGGTTGGCCATCTGTCCACCAGGGCCCCATTGCCCCTGCTGTACCCCACAGTGCAGTGGGGCCTGGAGAACCCACCTCATTGGGTAGGGCGCTTATCCTCAGCATGGGGAGCCCCTCTGTGTACCGGTTTTTTGGAGGAGTGTTGAGGACACATGTCAGACTGCCTAGGTCTTCGAAATGCTTTCGGAAGGGTATCCCAGCAACAGTACTGGTCCCTGGCCTCCTGTTTCACCTGGAGAACAAGACTGACCTCATCTCATGGGCCTCCCCACTCATCCTGCAAGTGCCCAACTGCATGCTCTGGAATTATTCTTGGCTTGTATAAACCATTGTTGTAGTGTTAGTCACTCAGTCATGTCTGACTCTCTGCGACCCCATGGACTGTAGCCTGCCAGGCTCCTCTGTCCATGAAATTGTCCAGTCTAGCCTACTGGAGTGGGTTTCCATTCCCTACTCCAGGGTATCTCCCTGACCTGGGAATTGGACCTAGGTCTTCTGTGGCTGCCCTTGTGGCTCAGATGGTAGAGTCTGCCTGCAATGTGGGAGACCCAGGTTCTATCCCTCGGTCGGGAAGATCCCCTGGAGAAGGAAATGGCAACCCACTCCAGTACTCTTGCCTGGAAAATCCCATGGATGGGGGAGCCTTGCAATCTACAGTCCCTGGGGTTGCAAAGAGTCGGACACAACTGAGCAACTTCACTTCACTTCACTTCTGCATTGCAGGCAGATTGTTTACAGGAAGTGCTTCTTTTAAAGGTATAAAACATTATGTAGAGTTTATGAACATGTTAGTCACTCAGTATCCCAAAGAAAAGCAATACTAAAGAATGTTCAAACTACCACACAATTGTATTCTTCTCACAAGCTAGCAAAGTAATGCTCAAAATTCTCCAAGCCAGACTTCAATAGTACATGAACGGTGAACTTCCAGATGTTCAAGCTGGATTTAGAAAAGCCAGAGGAACCAGAGATGAAATTTCCAACATCCGCTGGATCATCAAAAAAGCAAGAGTTCCAGAAAAATATCTGCTTCTGCTTTATTGACTACGTCAAAGCATTTGATGGTGTGGATCACAACAAACTGGAAAATTCTTAAAAAGATGGGAATACCAGACCACCTGACCTGACTCCTGAGAAATCTGTATGCCGGTCAAGAAGCAACAGTTAGAACTGTATATGGAACAATAGACTGGTTCCAAATAGGAAAAGGAGAATGTCAAGGCTGTATATTGTCACCCTGCTTATTTAACTTACATGCAGAGTGCATCATGAGAAACGCTGGACTGAAAGAAGCACAAGCTGGAATCAAGATTGCCAGGAGAAATATCAATAACCTCAGAGATGCAGATGACACCACACTTATAGAAGAAAGTGAAGAAGAACTAAAGAGCCTCTTGATGAAAGTGAAAGAGGAGAGTGAAAAAGTTGGCTTAAAGCTCAACATTCAGAAAACTAAGATCATGGCGTCTGGTCCCATCACTTCATGGCATATAGATGGGGAAACAATGGAAACAGTGACAGACTATTTTTCTGGGCTCCAAAATCACTGCAGATGGTGACTGCAGCCATGAAAACTAAAAGACACTTGCTCCTTGGAAGAAAACCTATGACCAACCGAGACAGCATAGTAAAAAGGAGTCACAGTACTTTGCCAACAAAGGTCCGTCTAGTCAAAGCTATGGTTTTTCCAATAGTCATGTATGGGTGTGAGAGTTGAACTATAAAGAAAGCTGAGCGCCAAAGAATTGATGCTTTTGAACTGTGGTGTTGGAGAAGACTTTTGAGACTCTCTTGGACTGCAAGGAGATCCAACCAGTCCATCCTAAAGGAAATCAGTCCTAAATATTCATTGGAAGGACTGATGCTGAAGCTGAAATTCCAATACTTTGGCCACCTGATGTGAAAAACCGATTCACTGGAAAAGACCCTGATGCTGGGAAAGATAGAAGGCAGGAGGAGAAGGGGACGACAGAGGATAAGATGGTTCAATGGCAGCACTAAGTCCATGGACATGAGTTTGAGTAAACTCCAGGAGTTGGTGATAGACAGGGAAACCTGGCGTGCTGTGGTCCATGGAGTTGCAAAGAGTCGGACACGACTGAGTGACTGAACTGAACTGAGTGTCTGACTCTTTGTGAGCCCATGGGCTATAGCCCATCAGGCTCCTCTGTTCATGGGATTTCCCAGGCAAGAATACTGGGGTGGGTTGCCACGTCCTCCTCCAGGGGATCTTCCTGATCCAGGGATCAAACTCACATCTCTTAAGCCTCCTGTGTTGGCAGACATGTTCTTTACCACTAGTGCCACCTGGGTTATATATAAAATGACCACCCTTGTACATTTCCAGGATTTTAGAATCCTGGGTGAGCCCCCTTTTCCCGCACCGCCACCCTGGTCCCCTGGATCAGGGTGTCTCCAGAGCAGAAAGGTGAGATTTGGGCAGGATAATCCTATGGGGATGTGTGTATGGGGGGACGGGCTGTCCTGCGCATCCTATGTTTAGCAGCATCTCTGACTGGTAGCACAGTCCCCCGTCCCGCACGAAGTTCAAATACTTCTCTGGGCAGGTGAGGGCAAATTCACCCCAGTGCAAAAGCTCTGCCCTGGAGGAAGCTACCATTCTGACTAGTGATAGTCACAGCTTCGGTGTGTAGGGCTGTAACACCCATGTGTGCAGCCTTGAAACAACATGGTTTTGTTTTGCTTGTGCTAAAATCTGGTCGAAATGGAATCATGCGTATCCCGTTTTATGTCTGTGTCTGTGAGGTTCGTTCCTGCTACTGCATGAGGTTGTTATCTCCTGTGCATTTTCATAGCTGTGCAGCCTTCCATCATGTGACCCTGCCACACGTGACTAGTGCTGATGGCGCTGGTGGGTGTTTGGATCTCAGGCTATGGTGCACTGTGCAGCCAGGAGAGGCCTGATGCAGCCGTCTTGGTGCACAGACCTGGGAGTGGAATTTCTCCTGCAGTCCTGGGAATGGGCATTTCCAGTGGTTTTTGCATAGTTTTAAACTAGCCTCTCACTGGCAAGGTGTGAGCATTCCTATTGCTCCACACCTTTACTAGCATTTGTGATGGCCAACTTTAACAGTTTTGTCAACTGATCGAGGCATATGTAGCTTCTCTATTATTCTGCACACCCATGGGTCTGTGCACCGTTGGGAGCCTCACCATCCTCCTGACACTATCCTGAGGGACCCAAGCCTCCCTCCATCCTGGTTCTTCCCACATGCATTGCATCTGCCTCATTTCCGTCCCTCTCTCTTGCTGGGGCCTGGAGGTCCCGCCACAGCAGTGACGTGTCCTTCGCCTCCGTGTGTGCCCCAGTCCCACCAGAAGTTTGTGTGTTGGGTGAATGAGTGAACAGTTCTGGAGGATAGTCCATGTGTGTGGAGATGCTGCAGCCCAGTGGGGGTAAGCACGGGCCAGGGCTCCTAACCTTTCACCCTGCCCTTTCTAGTGGATACTTGGCCCCAACTTCAGGAGACTTGAGAGACTCTGGTTTGATCCCTGGGTCAGGAAGATCCCCTGGAGGAGGAAATGGCAACCCACTCCAGTATTCTTGCCTGGAGAATCCCATGGACAGAGGAGCCTAGTGGGCTACCATCCATAGGGTTGCAGAGTCAGACATGACTGAAATGACTTGGCACAGCACAGCACTTGGGGCTGAGAGAACAGAAACAGGAGACCCCGAATCCTCCTTCTTGTCATCATCCTTTACTGACCCCCATTCCAGATACACTTTGTCCTGAAAGCCACTTGGGTCCCCCAGGGAAGCGGCAGAGAGCCCCATCTCCACCTCGGGCACCTGCCCTGCTTCCCTAAGGTGACTGAATTTCTGAAAGGGGAGGGAAGGGAATAGTCTTGGTGGTGTGACCGAGGCAGTGTCCCCTGAGTTTGTCTGTTTCTCTGCTGCATGTGTGGGACAACAATGGTGACCAGGTTCCCATCATAAGTGAGGGTGTCCAGTGCAGTGTGGGGAAGGCAGACAGATGGGCACTGTGGATACAGAAGCCGGCAAAGCTGATGGCCTGGACTCCTTGAGAGTGTGAAGACTGATAAGGGGAGGTGAGTGAGAGCCTTGCCTCAAATGGAACACTTGGGGGGCTGCCAGTAGGCCAGCCTGGCATGGTGGAGGGCAGAGTGAACAGGTGGAAGTGGTAACTAGCCTGCTGTGTGCCCCTGGGGGCCTGGCTCCACCCTAGGTGCTTTGCTGTCATCATCTTTTCCTGTCTTAAAGATGAGCTCGGGCTAGCAGCTTCCCATTGTATCGATGAGGACTCTGAAGCTGAGACAGAAGCACCCTGCCCACAGTCTCTGCTTCCACAGCAGAGCACACACTCCAGCCAGGGCTGTAGAATGGACCCAGGAGCCTCTCACTGCATCACACACTCCATGAAAGTCACACTAAGTCACTTCAGTCGTGTCCGACTCTGTGCGACTCCAGAGACGGCAGCCCACCAGGCTTCCCCGTCCCTGAGGTTCTCCAGGCAAGAACACTGGAGTGGGTTGAAAGTCAAAGTCACAGCAAACCCAAGGTGGATTGAGCCCAGTGGGCAGGACTCAGAGCAGAAAATGACTTCAGCCTCCATGAACCCAAGGAGCCTCTCCAGTGGGTGGGGACGAAGGAGACATGAGAGCAGAGGACAGCAGGGGTTAGAAGGGCAGGAGAGCCCTTTAGAGAACAAGAGATTCCACTGCAGTGGGGGTGGCTGTGGTTGCAGGAAGGAGGCCTTAGGAATTTCAAGATAAAAGGCCATTTTGGTTACCAAAGTTAACTGTCCACCCTCTTTTCAGAATACCTCCCAGCATGTACTTTCAAAGCATTTACAGTTCGAAGCACTTTCACCCAGGTTGACCCCAGTAAAGTCTCCCAAGGGATTAGAGTTGCCAAATAAAATACAGGAATGTTTGAATTTCAGGTACACATCAAATAATTTGTTTAGTGTTAGTATGTCTCAGGTATTGCATGGGACATGCTTGTACTGAAAGATTATATGTTCATTATCTGAAATTCACATTGATCTGGGTATCCTTGATTTGCATTTGCTAAACCTGGCAGCCCTACTGAGGTGGCCTGAGCAGGTATCACACCCACTTTATTCACAAAAGAAAGCAGCACAGAGAAGTTGTGTGGGGCACGGCTAGCACTGGCACCATTCACCCTGATTCCAAACCCAGGCCTTTCCCCTCCATACAGCTGCCACCTCGGGGAGCTAACTGCCAAGTGGCGTCTCAACCTGACATCTGGGGCATGTGTCAAACCACAACAGAGCCCGTCTCCCCTTTCATCAAGTGCGGAGGGGGGAGCTGCTGGAGCCCTTGGAGGGAGGGACAGCTCTCACTTCAAAGGCCTCCTCATGGAGAACTCCAGCCACCGCCTTCCAGGTTTGATTTTGGCTTCATTTCTTGGACTCACTTGGCTCCAGGGACTGAGGTTTTACTTCTCTGCAGTGAGAAGATACTGCTGCTTTTTTCCACTGGAAAACATAAATACTACCTTCACTAAATGGTGCATTGCACTTTTCCAAATTATTTTACATCTACTGATTAATCCCCACGATGACCCCATGAAGTGCCTTTGTGTGCTGTCGTCCCCATATTACAGACGGGAAAATTGAGCACAGGGCTTGTAGGGGGCTGTCCCGTGCACACAGAGGCTTCTCTGCCTCGTTTCTGGTCTTGCCTGCCTCCCTTGGGGAGGGAAAGTCACATGACACAGGGAGTTGCTCCCAGAGCTCAGAACCTAAATCTCAGTAAGCCAGAACCCAACTAACCAACTCTTCCATCATCCTGAGTCTGCCACCTTCCTCTGTCTTCTCCATGAAGGAGACAGGCCAGGATGCACAGAAAGAAACTCAGATTTGAGGTTTCCTCCAGGGAGGTAGCTCTCAAATACATCCTCAGGCCAGCCCAGCCCCTCCTCCTGTGGTCAGAGTTGCTGAGGTTCAGAGTTAACATTCAAGGGACATTTTACCCAAAGCCACCAACAGTGATGGGAATGCTGGTCTTTCAGAAAAATTATCAGCCACGGGCTGGGAAAGGCAAGCGATTTCAGGTGCCTCCTTTGGCTCCCCAGGGGAAGAGCCCACTGCCCCAGACCTCTGGCCAGCCAAGGTCTCGTGGCCAACAGTTCCAAGGCTCAGCGATAAGGCTGCTGCAGAGGAGATACCAAGGAAGGCCGTCCTGCCACACTGCGCAGGAGGGGCCAGTGGCTGCAGTGCCTTCTTCTGGTACGTGGCAGAAGAGGTGACACCCAGGGGTGTTGGCACATCACGTGGCCCTGTGGTTTGTATGGCTTTCCCTCAGGGCAGAAATAGCCCAATTTCATCAAGTGTATGTGTGTGTGGTGTGTGTGTGTTGGGGTGCACTGTCATGGGTTCCATAACCAGCCTGTCTCCTGAGACAACCCATACAGGCCTCAGCTGGGCTCCCTGCCTCGCTGGGACGCAGGGCTGAAGCCTTAGAGATACTGTCCGTGAGTCAGTGCAGATGGGAACATGTGCGTGAACAGCCCTGGGTCATCTGTCAAGGGCTGCCTGGCGCATCCTGGCCAGTCCTGCCCCCCAGAGACAGAGAAGCCCAGCAAGCCTCGACTCTCAAGCTCGTTTCCGTAGTCAGGAAAGGTTAGAGGAGGGACAGTGTTTCCAAAATCACAATTAAGAAAAGAGTAAAAGCCCACCAATCACCATAGCCTCCAGGCCGCCTTCCCATCCCTCACTCCACTGCTGTCAGACGGCTCTTTCCAAGGGCTGCCCTTCATGGGTTGATGTTCTCTGATGGTTCAGATTCAGCAGCCAGGCACTCAGGCCCCATCTCAGGCTCTGTCCTCCCCTTCCAGCCTATGGACCAGGCCCCACTCACCATACACATTGCAATCCCCCTGCTCCTGGGGACTCACCCCCAGCCCCTTCATCCTGACTGCCTGGCTCAAGACCCACCTCTCCCTTCCACCCTCCTGTGGCCTCCCTGGCCCTCAGCTGCCCTCACCAGCCATTTTGTTCACGTCTCAGTGCTGTCCAAATTCATTACTGTTTTGTGATAACCACATCACATAGGTGTCCGGAGTTTCCCAGCAGACGGAGCAGTCCAGGAGGCACACTCATTCCTCACTGCAGCCCTCCAGCACAGGGTTTCCTCTCCCCATTCTGCACAGGAGCCTCAGAGGAGTCGTCATGCTGACTGATTGTAAATGACCCGCTTTGCAGAGGTTGCACTTGCTGCCAGGGCTGACGTTCCCCAACCCCCACTCTCTTTGTTAACCCACACTGAAAGCTCCACAGCCAAGCCTTGTGGGTGGAAGCAGGGTTCCTTGATGCCAGGTGGGAGGAGGTGGCCCTCTGGCTCCTCAGAACAGACCCTTTTAGAAACGCAAGTCTCCCCAAAGACAGGGTTGCAGAAATTAATCACCAAGCCTCCAGAATTAGAAAGAGGGTTCTTATGCCTGGATGTGGCCTTTGGGCATTTAGGAAGTAGACGTGCCTCTGGCTTTTCCAGAACCGCTGCTCCTGTCTGCTCCCACTGTCTCCTCCATCCTCAGAGACCTCATGTCTCTCCGGGAAGGAGGGAGGGTGGCAGAGTCTCTGCCCGCAGGACCGGTGGAAAAGGAACAAAGAAGCTGCATGAAAAAGGAAAACGTGAGCTGTATCATTCCGAGAGAAGCGAAACAGGGAGAGGGGCCGCCCTGGCTTCCCAGAGGACCAGGTGGGAAAGGATTCCTCCAGGGCTGTGCCGCCTGGGAAGACCAATCGCCCGGGGCCTGGATCCCGACAGCAGTCCCACAGCGCCACCTAGTGTCTTCCCGGGATAACGTGCATCCCGTCATCCTCCAGAGCTGGGCCCTGGACCGGAACCCAGAGCACCTCCTACCGGCCAGATGAAAATCTGGATATCCACAAACGAATGAAGAGCACTAGAAATGGCATGTATGGGTATATGTGTATATATCTATATATTCTTACTGCTTAAATATATTTAAAAGATAATTGTTGGGAGTGAAAAATGGTATAGACACTCTAAGAGAGTTTGGTAGTTTGTTATTAAACTAAATATATTCTCACCACACTATCCAGCAATCATGTTCCTAGGTATTTACCTAAGTAGTTGAAGTTTATGTCCACACAAAAATGTGGATATGAATGTTAATATGGGAATCCTTGATTGGAAGCAATTAAGATGTCTTTAGGGCTTCCCTCGGAGAAGGCGATGGCACCCCACTCCAGTACTCTTGCCTGGAAAATCCCATGGATGGAGGAGCCTGGTGGGCTGCAGTCCATGGGGTTGCGGAGAGTCGGACATGACTGAGCGACTTCACTTTCACTTTTCACTTTCATGCATTGGAGAAGGAAATGGCAACCCACTCCAGTGTTCTTGCCTGGAGAATCCCAGGGATGGGGGAGCCTGGTGGGCTGCCGTCTATGGGGTTGCACAGAGTCTGACACGACTGAAGTGATGCAGCAGCAGCAGCAGCAGCAGCACCAGGTCTTCCCTGGTGGCTTAGAGGGTAAAGCGACTTCATTTCATTAAGATGTCTTTAAATAGGTGAATGGATAAACAAAACTATGGTGCATCCAGGCAATAGAATTTTTTCAGTGGCAAGAAATGAGCTATCAAACCACAGAAAGACATGGAGGGATGTTAAATGAATGTTGCTAAGTGAAAGAAGCCAGTCTAAAAAAGCTCTATACTTTATGATTCTGACTATGGGACACTGTGAAAAACGCATTGTGTGTTAAGGGTTAGGGGGAGGAGGAGGAGAGGTGGAGCACAGAACATTTTTGTCAGTGAAACTATCCTAAATGATGCTGTAATGGTGGGTATGTAACATGCATTTGTCAAAACCCATAGAATTTTCAACTCGAAGTGTGAGCCTTAAAGTAAACTATGAGCATTAGCTTTTAAAAAATGTATCAAGATTGGTTCATTAATGGTAACATATGCAAAATGTTAATAATAGGGGAAACTGGTGGTGGGAGTCCAGAGAGGGTATATGGGAATTCTGTACTTTCTAGTACAGTTTTTCTATAAACCTAAAAATGCTTTCAAAACTAAAGTATTAAAATATAAAGAAAAATAGTAACCATGCATTATACATAAAATATATATAGATATATACATAAAATATATGCTGCTGCTGCTAAGTCGCTTCAGTCGTGTCCAACTCTGTGCGACCCCATAGACGGCAGCCCACCAGGCTCCCCAGGCCCTGGGATTCTCCAGGCAAGAACACTGGAGTGGGTTGCCATAATAGCATAAATACTGGAGGGGAGAAAACAAATATATTCTGAGGTAACATCACACGAATGTGCTGTGTAATAGATATATACTATCCTAAAACAATTACTAAAATAAAAATATGATAAGCCAACAAGGTATATAAAGTGGATCATTAAAAAAATTATTACTTTGGAAAAAAGCAGAAAAGAAAGATCATGAACAGTTTAGACAAATAAAACCTAACAGATTTCTGGTTCAGTGTGTAAGGAGTTTGGAAGTCATTACTCTATCCTGACAATTAAAAGGCCGAACAAACTGAAAATCAACAGATCTTCTTAGGTATGTCAGAGAAGTGAGGTTACAGGGCAAACTGCTACCCCCAAATTGGAGAGACAGGTGGATACATACATAGAATCACAACTTCTGTAGGAACCAGCACAGAAGTCAGAAAAATGGCTGGAGGTTCAGTGTGGACAAGCATGAGGGTTAAAAACTCTAGGTGGACAGAATCATAGGGTGACCTTCAGACTTCTGTGAGTTTTACCTCCAGAAGTTGGACCAGGTCCTTGTTACGAGTCCAAGCTCATACTGCTCACCGTGAATCAAGAGACGGGGTGTTGGGACAAGGAATAGTGAGTTTTTCAGGAAACCCAGCAGATTGACAAGGTGGTAGACTCGTGTCCCACTGAACCATCTTACCTGAGTTAGAATTCAGGTTTGCTTTGTACTAAAATAGGAGGGGTGCGGCTGGTTGTTGCAGACTCCTTGATGTCAGCCAGACTCAGAGAGGGTGTGACAATCCTTTGTTCTTGCAGATGTCCACATAGATTTGTTCATGGTGTTCATGTTAATTTCCAACAAGAAAAATGTTATCCTCAGACCTGCAACTTTTTATCTCTGTATGAATGAGAAGTGTTATTCTTTTAAAGGTCAATCCTGGAGGGTGGAGCCTTGAGAAGGGACTATCCTATGTGCTTCAGGCTATAATCAACGTTCCTTTACAAAGGTGCAGAAAGGGCAGACTAAGCCCAGGCAAGAGAGCACAAAGGTAGGTGCTAATGAAATAGATCTGATATGGAGTCAGAGTTGTTCTCTGTTACATTTTCACAATAAATATCAGAGAAAAATCCCCACCTGCTTCCTTCAGGGGTATGGGGAAAGTAACCATTTTGAAATCTACCAGAACACTGTGTTCTTTAGTTTTTCACATTTAATTTATTTGTTTCTTTATGGTTGCACTGGGTCTTCATTCCTGTACTTGGCCTTTCTGTGGCCTTTCTATGGTAAGTGGGAGCTACTCTCTGGTTGCAGTGCATGAGCTTCTCATTGTGGTGGCTTCTTTTGTTGCTGGGCACGGATTCTAGGGCATATGGGCTATGATTGTTGTGATGCATGGGCTTAGTTACCCTTGGCCCCCTGCATTGGCAGACAGATTCTTAACCACTGAACCACTAGGGAATCCCATTGTTTTCATTATGAGGCCTGAGCTCAAGAGAAACTATTTTGTCAGAACCTAACCACATTCTAAAGGAGATCAGTCCTGGATGTTCTTTGGAAGGAATGATGCTAAAGCTGAAACTCCAGTACTTTGGCCACCTCATGCGAAGAGTTGACTCATTGGAAAAGACTCTGATGCTGGGAGGGATTGGGGGCAGGAGGAGAAGAGGATGACAGAGGATGAGATGGCTGGATGGCATCACCGACTCGATGCACATGAGTTTGAGTGAATTCCAGGAGTTGGTGATGGACAGGGAGGCCTGGCGTGCTGTAATTCATGGGGTCACAAAGAGTCGGACACGACTGAGCAACTGAACTGAACTGAACCTGCTAGGGTTTTATCAGAGCCTAGATGATCTGGGGGAAGGAAAATACGGAACTCCACTTCCTGCTAGCCATCCTGCCACACCTAACAGTGTAGAGGAGAAACTGATAAGTACATGTAAAGTTCACAGAGGCACAGGCTCACTTAGAGACCAATCCCTAATCACAGGACTCTAGAACACTTCCTCTCCCTCCACACCTCACCACCACAGTACTAAAGGCCTATTTACAACAATTCATTTTACTCAGTGTATTATGTCTATCAAGAAAAAATGACAAAACATGCTAAAGAGGAAAAAAGTTTGATGAGCCAATACATGCATCAGAACCAGAATCAGATACAGCAGAAATGTTGGAACTATTAGAAGAGGAATTTAAAACAACAATGATTAACACATTGAGGTCTCTGATAGATAAGTAGGCAGCATGAAAGAATAAATTGGCAATGTAGGGAGAAAGATGGAAATTCTAAGAAAAAATCAAAAAGAAATACCAGAGATCAAAAATCTGTGACAAAAATGAAGAATACCTTTGATGACTAAGTAGACTGGATTTATCATGGCTGAGGAAAGAGTCTCTACCCTTGAGAATATGTCAATAGAAACTTGCAGAATGGAAAAGTAAGGAGAAAAGAGAGACTGAAAAAAAACCCAAAACAGAACAGACTATCCGAGAACTATGGAGAAACGACAAACCATGTAACGTACGTGTCACAGGAATACCAGAAGGACAGGAAAAAGAAAGGAGTACAAGAAATATGTGATGCAATAATGACTGAGCGTTTCTCCCAAATTAATGTCAGACACCAAACCACAGATCCAAGAAGCTCATAAAACACCCAGTAGGATAAATTCCAACAATTAACACTGAAGTATTTCATACACAAACTGCAGAAACTGAATACAAAGTCTTGAATGAAGCCAGAGGAAAAACACCTTACCAATGGAAAAGCAAATATAAGAATTACAGCAGACTTCTCCTCAGAAACCATGCAAACAAACAAAGAGTGCAGTGACATATTTGTGTTAAGAGGAAAAGAAAAATGCATAAATCTAGAATTTTGTATCCTCAAAAATTATCCTTCAAAAATGAAGGCAAATAAGGACTTTTTCAGAAAAACAAAAATTGAGGGAATCTGTTGCCAGTAGACTTACCTTGCAAGAAATGTTAAAAGAAGTTCTTTAGAGAAGTAAAATGAATTAAGTCAGAAGCTTCAGTTCAGTTCAGTTCAGTCGCTCAGTCATGTCTGACTCTTTGCGACCCCGTGAATCGCAGCACACCAGGCCTCCCTGTCCATCACCAACTCCCGGAGTTCACTCAAACTCACGTCCATAGAGTCGGTGATGCCATCCAGCCATTTCATCCTCTGTTGTCCCCGTCTTCTCCTGCCCCCAATCCCTCCCAGCATCAGAGTCTTTTCCAATGAGTCAACTCTTCGCATGAGGTGGCCAAAGTACTGGAGTTTCAGCTTTAGCATCATTCCTTCCAAAGAACACCCAAGGCTGATCTTTAGAATGGACTGGTTGGAT
>NW_011494956.1:11729314-11746560 GCF_000754665.1 Bison bison bison | reverse complement strand
CTTTCTTCACAGTCCAACTCTCACATCCATACATGACCACTGGAAAAACCATAGCCTTGGCTAGACAGACCTTTGTTGGCAAAATAATGTCTCTGCTTTTCAATATGCTGTCTAGGTTGGTCATAACTTTTCTTCCAAGGAGTAAGCGTCTTTTAATTTCATGGCTGCAGTCACCATCTGCAGTGATTTTGGAGTCCCCCAAAAAATAAAGTCTGACACTGTTTCCACTGTTTCCCCATCTATTTCCCATGAAGTGATGGGACCAGATGCCATGATCTTCGTTTTCTGAATGTTGAGCTTTAAGCCAACTTTTTCACTCTCCTCTTTCACTTTCATCAAGAGGCTTTTTAGTTCCTCTTCACTTTCTGCCATAAGGGTGGTGTCATCTGCATATCTGAGGTTATTGGTATTTCTCCTGGCAATCTTGATAGATCTACATAAAGAAAGGAAGAGCACTGGAGAAAGAGTAAGTGAAGGTAAAAGAAAATCTTTCCTTTTTCTTATTCTTAATTGATCTAACAGATAACAGTTTGTTCAAAATAAAGCAACAATATAGTAGATTATATATGATTATGGAGTTATTTATATATACTTAATGTATAAGTGAAGTGAATGATGGCTGTGATACAAAGGATGGGAAGAAATACCTTTGTTACTATAATGTACTCACACTACCCATGAAGTTGTGTGGTGTTATTTTAAAGTGGATTTAGATTAGTTGTAACTATATATTGCAAACTCTAAGGCAGCCACTATGAAAAGAAATATAACTTGTACCCTTAGAAAGAAAATGGAAACACATAATGTTCAATTAAAACCACTAAAGGCAGAAAAAGACTGGAAGGCAAAAATAGGAACAAAGAACAAGGGCAACAAATAGAAAATAGTAAAAAATGTGGTTAGTATTAATCCAGCATTATCAATAAATGCTTTAAATGGCAATGGTTTAAATATACTAAATGAAGACAGAGATGGTCAGAGTAGATTAAAAAGCAAGACACAACTATATGTGGCCTATAAGAAACCCCTCTTTATATTGTATATAAAGACACACATAGATTAAAAGTATGGAGAAAGATACACTTTGCTGCTGCTGCTGCTGCATTGCTTCAGTCATGTCCGACTCTTTGTGACTCTATGGACTGTAGCCCACAAGGTTCCTCTGTCCATGGGATTCTCCAGGCGAGGATGCTTGAGTGGATGGCTGTACCCTCCTCCAGGGGATCTTCCCGATCCAGGGAATGAACTCATGTCTCTTATGTCACCTGCATTGGCAGGCAGGTTCTTTACAACTAGTGCCACCTGGGAACCCCACACCTTGTTAACACTAATCAAAAGACAGTGAGAATAGTTATATTTCAGACAGAGCAGAATTTAGAGCAAGAAAAGTTATCAGGGATAAAAAAGGGTATGGCATATGATAAAGGGGCCAGTTCTCCAAGAAGTCATGATAATCCTTAGTGTGTGTGTGTCAAAACGTGTGAAACAAAACATAGAACTGCAAGAAAAAAATAGGATGAATCCACTGTTATAGTTGGAGAATTCAGTACCCCTTTAACAAAATGGACAGATCCAGTAAGGACATAGTTGTACTCAAAAGCACCATCCATCAACTGGCTATAGTTGACATCTGTTGACTACTTCCTCCAACAATAGTAGGATACACATTCTTCTCAAGCTCACATGGAACATTCACCAAGATAGATCACATTCTGGGCCATAGAACACACTTTAACACACTTAAAAGAATAGAAATCATACAATGCCTACTCTCAGGTCACCATGGAATTGAACTAGAAGTTAAAAACAAAAAGATAATCAAATGTACACTGCATATTTACTAAGATGGACTGTATTCTGGGACAAAATACAAGTCTCAATAAATTTAAAAAGTTTCAAGTCATACAAAATATATTCTATGACCATAATAGAATTAAATTAGAAATTAATAACAGGCAAATATCTGGAAAAATACCAAATATAGAGCAGCCAAGTAACATACTAGTAAATAACCCATGATTAAAGAAGAAGTTTTAAAAAGAAAAATTTTAAGTTATTTTGATTTGAATTATAAAGAAAACAACATATAAAAATTTTTATAAATTTATAAATATAAACAAATTTATAAAACCAATACAATATTGTAAAGTTAAAAATAAAAAATAAAAACAAAACAAAGAAATTACAGAGATAAGAATAAGGGGAATAGTGAAAAATAGCTACATTAATTTTTTAATTTATTATTATTTTTTTGGCCACACCATGTGGCTTGTGGAATGTTAGTTCCCTGACCAGGGATTGAACCCAGGTCCATGGCAATGAAAGCACCAAGTCCTAACCACTGCACTGCCAGGGAATTCTCTATATTAAAAATTTTAATAATAATTTAAACAGTATTTGCATTGTCAAAGGTAATATTTTGAAAACTTTGACTTTTAATTTTATTGAATAGTGAATTGCTATCTTTTCTTCGTATTTACAAAACATTTAAAATTTTAGATTTATGAACACCAATTAGAATGACTGAGTGAATATTTTGGCTTATATATTATGTATTTTCTTCCAATTATCTTTGAGTACAGAGCTGCTCTAGTGTGTTCTTCATTTATGAATCATATCAAGTAAATTTTCATGCACAAACATTCCTAAAAACAAAACAAAACAACAGGGCAAGTCCACTGGAAATTGTTAAGGTCAAGGATATGTGTATTCTTTTCTCATATGTTCCATGGAACCCTATGCCAGGCCTGGGTGTGCAGAAAGCCGTTGACAATCATTTAATTACCTTCATCTCTGCAACATGTACCAGCACAGAAAAAAAAACTCATTGAATGGGGATTGTTACTTGTGCCACTTGGCTGAGTGGAAATTGTGATTTACTGACGTAGCCAAAGTCACGGTGGATGAGGGGAATTGGTGTGGTCACTCATTTCTCTGGACTTCTAGTTCAAGTCAGTTCATTTACATCTGAAATGTTTGCAGCCCTGGGTGGGTTTTAAAGAGACAAAACACATGCCACACAGCCAGGGAACAAAATGGCAAGAGGCAAGAATGATGATGATGGTGGAGGAGATGATAGTCATAGCAGTAATATTATCTACCACTTGCTGGGCACTGACTATGTGCCAGGGCTGTATTGTTCCATGGCTGTTAACCCTCTCCCTGGGCCTATGAAGAAGCTGTTCTCCTCCCAGCTTGGAGAGGAGGAAGCCAAGGTGGTGAATAGCAAGGGCTCATATAGCTAGTAAATTGTAGGGTTAGAATTTGAACCCATATCTGTCTGATTCCAAATCTCTAATCGTTAAACTGCCCCATTTCCAGGCCAGCATAGGTGTTTGAACCCATGTATGAATTCCAGTTGAGCTGTTTAAAATCCTAAAAGATGATGCTGTGAAAGTGCTGCACTCAATATGCTAGCAAATTTGGAAAACTCAGCAGTGGCCGCAGGACTGGAAAAGGTCAGTTTTCATTCCAATCCCAAAGAAAGGCAATGCCAAAGAATGTTCAAACTACCACACCTTGCAGTCATCTCACATGCTAGCAAGGCAATGCTCAAAATTCTCCACGCCAGGCTTCAACAGTACGTGAACTTTCAGATGTTCAAGCTGGGTTTAGAAAAGCCAGAGGAACCAGAGATCAAATTGCCAACATCCATTGGATCATCAAAAAAGCAAGAGAGTTCCAGGAAAAAAACATCTACTTTTGCTTTATTAACTATTCCAAAGCCTTTCACTATGTGGATCACAACAAACTATGGAAAATTCTTAAAGAGATGGGAATACCAGACCAACTGACCTGACGCCTGAGAAATCTGTATGCAGGTCAAAAAGCAACAGTTACAACCAGACATGGAACAACAGACTGGTTCCAAACTGGGAAAGGAATACGTCACGGCTGTATATTGTCACCCTGCTTATTTGACTTATATGCAGAGTACATCATGTGAAATGCTGGGCTGGATGAAGTACAAGCTGGAATCAAAATTTCCAGGAGAAATATCAATAACTTCAGATACACAGAGGACACCACCCTTATGGCAAAAAGTGAAGAGGAACTATAGAGCCTCTTGATGAAAGAGAAAGAGGAGAGTGAAAAAGTTGGCTTAAAACACAACATTCAGAAAACTAAGATCATGGCATCCAGCCCCATCACTTCATGGCAAATAGATGGGAAAACAATGGAAACAGTGACAGACTTTACTGGGGGGGGGACCTCCAAAATCACTGCACATGATGACTGCAGCCATGAAAGTAAAAGACACTTGCTCCTTGGAAGAAAAGCTATGACCAACCTAGATAGCGTATTAAAAAGCAGAGGCATTACTTTGCCAACAAAGGTCTGTCTAGTCAAAGCTATGGTTTTTCCAGTAGTCATGTATGGATGTGAGAGTTGTACTATAAAGAAAGCTGAGCGCCAAAAAAATGATGCTTTTGAACTGTGGTGTTGGAGAAGACTCTTGAGAGTCTCTTGGACTGCAAGGAGATCCAACCAGTCAATCCTAAAGGAAATCAGTTGTAAATATTCATTGGAAGGACTGATGCTGAAGTTGAAACTCCAATACTTTGTCCACCTGATGTGAAGAACTGATTCATTGGAAAAGACCCTGGTGCTGGGAAAGATTGAAGGCAGGAGAAGGGGATGACGGACGATGACGTGGTTGGATGGCATCACCGACTCGAGGGACATGAGTTTGAGTAAGCTCCAGGAGTTGGTGATGGACAGGGAAGCCTGGTGTGCTACAGTCAATGGGGTTGGAAAAAGTTGGACAGGGCTGAGCAACTGAACTGAACTGAACCGAATGTGCATCAGTGCATACACAAGACCACCCAAATGCACGCACGTTCAAAATAACATATACATACATGCATGTATACACATATTTGAACACGCACTTTCACACCAATTGGCCACCCTGACATACACATATGCACAAACACATGCCCCCTGAAGACAGACAAACATGCACATAAACATTTGTGTGACACATATAGCCAAACACACACACACACTGCATGTGCACATACACACAGGCACACACTAAGGCCGTCCTAAGACCATACATTCTGCCCTATCTGGCTTTCCATTAGTAGCAGCCAATGCTTCTCCCATTTTGGGCCCCAAGCATCTTGAGGACACTGCAGTCCTGAGTCTGAAGTGAAATAATGCTCAGGTCCTGATCTGGGAACTGCATGCAAGTCAGGACAATCAGATGCATCACATTTTCCCATGAAAGAAATCTCTGATGGGCTTATTAACCTTTGAAAATATCAGCTCTCAGTCCGAAAGACTTCCTGAGTCCAGATCGAACTCAAAAATAACCTTGTGACAGACCACCCGGTTCTGAGCTGATGGGAATTACTTTCAACCCAGGCCAGCATATCCCTCAGACAAAATGTTCCACATACCAAACCTGACAGCAGCCAGCTCTCGCGAGTAGGAGAGCCAAGTGTCTGCTATCATAGATCATATCCACTGTGGCTGTGACAGGCGGTGATCCTCTGGGCCTGCATCATGATGGGGCTCCAGAATGGCAGGAAGGAGCTGGCCTAAGTGCCTTTGATATCCATGTCCTTGTGCCATAGGACAGAGAGTCTGCCTGTCATCACAGACAGATGTAGCCTTGGCTTTGGGAAATCATTTTCTGTTTTGAGTGTTCAGTTTGGGGTATAATTGTAGTTCAGTAGGTGCTGTCGGAAGAAAAGAGACAGAGTGTCATGTGGAAAATTGAGGATCAACAGATAATTCCAGGGTTGGAAGAACTGACTCATCCACCCCATCATCTTGTGGGGGAGGACAGTCTCCCCGCCTGCTCTCTTTTGGGCCATGTTCAGTCTTTATTATTTCTGCAACTATCAGTGTTTTTTCCTCACCCTACTAAACACACGTGAAGCAGAGCTTTTCTATTGTAACGGCTGCCAGGGACCACAAAGTTTATAGCCTTGTCTCTAAATCGGGTGGCCCTAGGCAAGACCCTTAACTCTGCAGAATCTCAGCTTATGTATAGAAGATGGGAATATCAGTATCTGCCTTGTCTACTTCATCAGTCTGCTATGAGGACACACAGGACTAATGAGAAATCTGTGCTCTGAGTGAGTGGGAAGGTGGTCTGAGTGAGTGCTCTGAGTGAGTGGGAAGGTGCTTTGTCAGGTCTGATAACATCCTTACCATTGCTTATGGTTCTTCTGCTCAGGTACAGCCTTGCACAGGCTTCCAGGCACATCTTCAAGTATTTTCCGTTTTCCTCCGGAACTAGCAGAAATAGTTTCCTGGCTTCCAGATCTTGATTCCTTTCTAGCACTGCTTCAGACCCTCCCACTACTTGGTGGACTGGGTGGATTCAAGTTCTAGCATCAGAGCCTTGTGCACAGCCCCCACCAGCTCCTCAGACTTTTCACTCCTGCAGCTCCCAATACAACCCTGCCTTTTCTCAGCCAATGACTTTGCTTTCCACTGCTCAGAGAAGAGAGGCTGAGAATCAGGAAGGCCCTCTGATTCTCCACTCAAAACCTATCCACACTCCACCATCTTTACCTCCCTGCCTCCTGGTACAAAGGCCCCATCCCATCAATGGCCATTGTCCCCACTTAGACCTTATTTGCTGCAGCTTCTTTGGGAACCTCCCATCATCATGTACCTCTTCTCACTTTACTCTTTTCCTTGCTAATGGTTCCTTCTCAGTGCACAGAGGGGCTTTGGCCTTGGAATTTGTGTGTGGGGGAAACTTTTGGAGATTTGGACCTTGAACAGGAGCAGGGGAAAACATTCTGGGTGAGGATAAAAATGGGGGCACATGTGGCCCTTAGGGACAGCTTCAAAGATAGGGTTTTGAAGATTATGTGTAAGTTGCAAGGGTGTTGCTGAAGATTGAAAGGGTTCTTGGATTGTCCAAACTGTTACCCTTCTCCCTCAGTCTCTGTCATCCATCTCTCTGACATCTATCTTCACACCCTTATCTTGAAGAATTCTAAAAGACCAGGGCAAAATCCTAGTCCCTTTAGAGAAATAATGAAAAGTTCAGACCTTGTAAAATCACAATTGAATAATTGAAACATCACTACACTTTTGCTTGACAAATAATAGGACTCATTCTTGCTCCACAGAGCTGGTGATCCCTCTCCCATATTTTACCTGATGAATCCTACTGCTAGATGCAGCCACGTTGTCTTGGAACTGTCAGAGGATCAACTTCCCGTTTCCAGGTAAACAGAGCCCCATCAGGGCAATCCACTTCTCTCACCAGGAACTTAAATTTGGTGGGAAGCATGTAGAGTCATCCCTCAAGATCCACAGAGGGCTGGTTCTGGGACTCTCTCAGACACCAAAATACAAGGATGCTCTAGTCTCTTACATAAAATGGCATACTGTTTGCTTATAATATACACACACTCTCACAGTTTAAATCATCTCTATATTACTTACAATACCCAATACAATGTAAATCCTATATTGTTGTTGTTGTGTATTGTGCTAAGTTGTGTCCAACTCTTTGTGACCCCATGGACTGCAGCACACCAGGCTTCCCTGTCCTTCACTATCTTCCAGAGTTTGCTCAAATTCATGTCCACTGAATTGGTAGTGCCATCCAACCGTCTCATCTTCTGTCACCCCCTTCTCCTTCTGCCCTCAATCTTTCCCAGCATCAGGGTCTTTTCCAATGAGTTGACTCTTCGCATCAGGTGGCCAAAGTATTGGGGTTTCAGCTTCAGCATCAGTCCTTCCAATGAATATGCAGGGTTGATTTCCTGTAGAATTGACTGGTTGGATCTCCTTGCTGTCCAAAGCTATATAAATAGTTGTAAATACAATGTAAATGATATGTAAATATTTGCTGACATATGGCAGATTCAAGCTTTGCTTTATGGAACTTTTAAAAACGTTGTTTTTTTTAATATTTTCGACATACAGTTGGTTGAACCTGTGGATTTGTAATTCAGAGGGCCAACTGAGTTGGAATCAAGTCATTCTGACATCCTGAAGCAGTTTCTCTTAAGTTCTTGCCTTTGGGGACGTTGGAGCCTCCATCCTTCAAGTCTTTCTTGAGGCTTGGCTGTTCGGCTTTCTCTTTAACTCTGTGAGATATTAAGCATCCTTCCCATCACTTCTGTCTCTGTTTTGTAAGAAAGATTTCTGTCACTTGTAACCAGAGAATCTTAACTGATAACCATATAATGCTGTAAAGCTTTCCCTGTGAAGATCTTCAGAAAGCCACCAACTTGCTGCCACATGACCTTCTTGCTTCTTGCGTCCCCTTTGGAAACACTAGGCATTAGATCCTGAATGTACTTTGTCCTCAGAGTCTGTAAGAAAAGTACTATCATCATACCCAGTTTCCAGGTGAGAGACTGAGGCTCTGAAAGATGTGGGCATCTGCCCAAGGTTACAGCTGAAATTAAGAATCTTGGTAATCCATCAGTAATTTAGTGTAGCCCAAGAAAAGGAGGTTAATACAGGAAGGTGGGAGCATCTCTGGGCAAGATAGCACACCCCTCCCTTCCTCTCTTTCTCAAGCACCCTAGTTTGCCATTTATGTTCCTGATCCCTTTTCCTGCCTTTCTCTGTAGACTGGCATTCTCTCTGCTTGTTGATTAGTGAGCATATTGCTGGAAAAGTCTGCTCCAAACCTTTCTGAACAGTTACCCATTTTAAGCTTCTGCCATCAACTATGTTTCTGAGTTTGAAATATTGAGATAAAATCTGCTTGGTGCCTGCACAGCTGGGGTCAGCTGAAAATGTTCTTCCTCCTGAAAGGATATTTATTTCCCAGTTCCTGTAACCTATGAATGTTATATGGAAACAGGATCTTTGCAAAAATGATTAAGCATTTGAAGATGGAGAGATTATCCTGGATTATCTGGGTGGGCCCTAAATGCAATCATATGTATAACCTTACAGAGTGAGGTAAAATTCAGTTGGACACAGAACAGAAGGTGCAGTGAAGCAGAGATTATAGTGATGCAGCCATAAACCAAGGAGTGTTTGCAGTCACAAGAATTTGGGAGACAGGTTTTCCCTTGGAGCCTCTGAAAGGGGCACAGCTCTGCTAATACTTTGACCTAGCTGAGTGATACTGATTTTAGATGACTGGTATCCAGAACTGTGAGAGGATTTCTGTTGTTATAAGTAACCAAATTCGTCATAATTTGCTACAGAAGCTATAGGGAACGAATGCAACATCCAACGAGTCATTTCTCCTGCATTAGGTGTCCACTCATTGTCCAATCAGTTTTATCTAGGAGGATGTTAATAAGACAAACACAACCACAGAAGCCTATCCTCTGGGAAAGTAGGTGGTATATTCTCAGAGAAAGGACACGGCTGGGAGACACTTGTGTGCGTCCCACTAGCACTCCCTGACACCTTTTATCTTGTAGGTGTGAGAGGAAGTGTTGGGACATATTGGGCAGCAGTCATGCCTGAATGCAGCACCAAGCCTAGGGCTCTCTCTTTCCCTGCCCAAATAGGGTATGAGTTCATAAACAGAGCTCTTAACTGGGCAATGATGAGGTCAGGTTAGAAGATGAGTTTATTTGTCTAGCAAATTCAAATAGTCGTTTACTTAATGCCTCTTTTTAGTCAGATGTTGGGAATAAGTTAGCACGGGCACCAGGCTAGGGGAGGATAAAACCTGCACATCCTGGACAACTGGGAAGAACGTAACAGGATCCTCTAATCGTTCATTTAGTCATTTATTCAACAAATGTTTCCTGTGTGCATATGTACCAGGCTGGGTGATCTTATAACACAATATATAATGTCATTGATTTCATGGCATGAGAAAAATAAGCAAGCAGATAAATGAGCAAAATAATTGAGCACAAATTGAGAAAAGAGCTGCAAAAGAGACTTAAGATTCTGAGACAGAAAAAGGTGTGTGAGTTGAAGGGGAATGATAGGTGCCATGGCAATCGGGGTCTGGAATCAGGTGTTATTTGGCAACCCACTCCAGTGTTCTTGCCTGGAGAATCCCAGCGGCGGGGAAGTCTGGTGGGCTGCCGTCTATGGGTTCGCACAGAGTCGGACACGACTGAAGCGACTTAGCAGTAGCAGTAGCAGCAGTGGGGCGGGGTGGGGGCGGGGTTGGGGGCGTGAGACTTCTGAATGGAAAAGTAGGATGCTGAGGCAGTTGGATTTAAACCTGGGGCTGGGAGAAAAGGTTTGGGCAGGAAGTGGGAATTTGTTATTTAGAGCCATGGAAACGAAGGAAAGGTCCAGAAAAAAGATCATATAAACACCTTTTACGTGTGAACGAGCTGTTTACAAGAAACAATCTATTGTTTTATAAACAAGTTTATTGTTTTATAAATAGGAATTGCGTCGCTTCCTCCTCCTCCTCCTTCATCCAGACTACATTTCCCAGGGTGCCGCGCGAACCGCGCGAGACCCAGACTCTTTCTCAGCCGTTTCCGGCGTTAGTGGCCCGGATAATCATGGCGACCCTCAGAGTGTCTTTATCGCTGTGGAATCTCCATACAGGTTCTCGGGGTGCCCGGCGAGTCTATTTCCGGGCCCGCGCTTGGCCCCGGCCCGGCGACCTGTTCCAGCCTCTGTCCGGGGTCTGCGGGGCGGGAACGCCATGCCGTGGGCTCTGTTCCGAGGCCGGTGAGTGACCTGCTAGGCGTCCCCTGGAGCGTTCTTCTGGGAGATCTAGAGCCTTTCAGATGACGAGACCCACGCGGGGGCCCCAGTTCTTCCCGTGGCGCGCCCTTAGACCCAGGCGGCTGTATCCTGTCGGACGTCACCCGCGTTTGTTGATTCGTTCCCTTGCCTAAGCAGCACTGCTTGAGCTCCGCTCTTCGTAGAGCACCAAGCTAAGTTTAGGGGTTAAGGGGGACTAAGACTGACATCGGTTTTTGCTTGAGGGAAGTCGTGGTCCAGTGGGAAGAGGCAGTGCAGTGTGACCTGGACTGTGACTGGGGATGGAGAGGAGTGAGTGAATAATAGTCGCTCAGTCGTGTCCGACTATATCCGCCCGAATGGACTGTAGCCTGCCAGGCTCCTATGTCCATGGAATTATCCAGGCAAGGATACTGGAGTGGGTTGCCATTTCCTTCTCCAATGGAGAGAAGAGTGGCGCTTAAACTAGGCTGGAAGGGCAGGGGAGGTTTCCTAGAAAATGTGACCACAGTTGAAACTTGGTTAATCGTGTTGAGAAAACCAAGAAACATTTCAAGTGCAGGAAACAGCATAAGCAAAAGTCCAGAAATGAGACTGAACCCAGGTAGTTTGGGAACCCATTGTGGAGGCAGGAGAAATGAGATGGGAGAGGGAGTGGAATTAAATATCTGTTTTGGATGCATTACATTTGAAATTTGAAATGCCTTTGAAATTCAAGTGGAGGTGTCAGATATGCAGTTACATATAAGGTGAGAAACATTGGAGTAAAAATGTTAACAGAAGCTGGGGGGAATGGGTGAGGTGGTGCTGAGTGCTATTGTGTGTCAGGCACTGTAAGAGACCTTGGGTGCCAGAGACCAGTACAAGACAGGGCTGTTGCCTTGGGAGAGCACAAAGTCTACTGGGGACACAGTTGCAATTATTAGTTGGCTGTATATACATGAGTTTATTTCTGCACTCTATTCTCTTGGTCTGTGTGTCTTTTTTTATGCCAGGACCATACTGTTTTGATTTCATGTTATTGGCTTGAAGTCTGGAAGTGTGATGCCTCCTGCTTTGTTCTTCTTAGGATTGGTTTGGCAATCACATGGTCTCTTGTGATTTCGATTCCATACAGATTTGTCAATTGTTTTTTTGCACTTCTGTAAAAAATGCTGTTGAACTCAGTAGGGGTTGCATTGAATCTGTAGATAGCTTTGGGTAGTATGGACATTTTAATGATATTAATTCTCTAATCCATGAACACAGAGTACCTGCCCACTTATTATACGTTTGATTTCTTTCATCAACGTTTTGTGGTTTTCAGCAACGCAATCTTTCACCTCCTTGGTTAAATTTAGTACTAAATATTATAATGTTTTTGATACTTTATTACTTTTTCAGGTAATTTGTTGTTAGTGTATAGAAATGGTATTGGTTTTGGGATATTAATTTTGTATCTTGCAACTTTGCTGAATTTGTTGATCTCATAGTTTATTGATGGAGTCTTTAGGATTTTTATAGATAACATCATGTTGTCTGCAGAGAGAGACAATTTTACTCCATTTCAATTCTGATGCCTTTTATTTCTTTTTCTTGGCTGAGTACTCAGACTAGAACTTCCAGTACTGGGTTGTATAAGGAGTGGTGAGAGTGGGCAACCCTGTCTTGTTTCTGTTCTTGGAGAAAAGACTTTCAACCTTTCCTGACTGAGTATGTTAGCAGTGTATTTGTCATTTATGGTCTTTATTGTGTTGAGGTGTGTTCCTTTTTACCTGATTTGTTAGAAATTTAAAATCATTAATTTTGTCACGTGCTTGTTTGCATCTATCAAAGAAATCTTTTTCCTTCTTTCTATGAATATGTTTCATAATGATTGGTTTGAGTATGTTGAGCCGTATTTGCATCCCAAATCTTCTTTGATCATGGTGAACAATCTTTTTAATGTTCTGCTGAATCAGTTTGCTAGTATTTTATTGAGAATTTTTGCATCTGTATTCATCAGGGATATTGGCCTGTAGATTTCTGTTAGTATCCTTTATTGATTTCAGTATCAGGATAATGCTGGCCTTATAAAATGAGTTTGGGAGTGCTTCCTGCTCTTCAGTTTTTTGGAAGAGTTTGAGAAGGATTGGCATTAATTTGTCTTTAAATGTTTGATAAGTCTCCTGTGAAACCATCTGGTCCTGAGCCTGTTTTCACTGGAGGATTTTTTATTATGGATTCAGTCTTCTTGGTAGTAATTGGTCTGCTTTGATTCTCTATTACTTCCTGATTTAGTCTTGGTAGATTGTATGTTTCTAAGAATTTTTCCACTTCTTCTAGGTTGTCCAATTTGCTGGCATATTGTTACTCATAGTAGTCCTTTATGATCCTTTGTAATTCTGTAGTATCAGTTGTAATGTCTTTTTTAGTTATAATTTTGTTAGTTTGGGTCCTCTTTTTCCCTTGGTCTAGCTAAAAGTTTGTCAGTTTTGTTTATGTTTTCAAAGAACCACCTCTTTATTTTGTTACTCTTTTCTGTTGTTTGGATTACATATTTAATAAATGACTGTGATTGATCTGTGGAGAATGGTCAGAATGGAGGCAAGGAGACAGGTTAGAAGGCTGAGGCAAGAGATAGGATGGCCTTGACTAGGGTAGTGGCAGTGGGAAATAGAGAGTTAAAGAATGATTTATAAGATGTAACAGGCAATTGATTTGTGTCAGTGTCCTCTTGTAAAAATGGGACTAATCATAGTATTTACGGGGTTGTTATGAGGATTAAATGTACCAAGTATGTAAAAGTATTAGTCAGTACTGGCACATAGTAAATATCTAACAGATGTTAGCTGTTAACATTACCATTTTTATTATTGATGCTGTTGGCTAGATGTGGAGGGTAGTGGGGAAGTCAAGAATGACTGTAGGTTTCTGGCCCACGTGACCTATTGGATGGTGCTAAGGATAGGAGGAAAAGCAGGTTTGTGACAGAAGAGAAGTTACGAGTTCTGCTTTGGCAGTATGACGTACATGCGAGATGTCTGTTGGGTAGTTGGATGGAAGATGATCTGGCTGGAGATTCAGCTTTTAGAGTTTCTAGGTAGTTAATAGTTACAGAAGGTTAGGAGATAATCCATCAAGAATGTGAGAAGGGAGAGAAAAATGTAGTTCAGAATCCTGTGGGACACCAGCATTTATAGGGCCAGCAGAGGACGAGGTGGTTGGGACGAATGGCTTCCCCCACCCCAATGGCAGTGGAGGCTGGGCAAAGGGATAGGCATACCAGGGCGGGCAGAGCTGAGATCTGCGTCTCCGCTCCTGTCCAGCTTTCTTCCATAACATCACATGGCCTTTTCAGTATCGTGTCCAGTGATCCAGGCCTCTCTTTCCTATGGAACCCCTCAGCCTAGAATTTCCTTCCCTTTTTTTCTCTGCCCTATTCAGGGTCCCCGGGAAGCATTCTTTGACTCTACCATGCCTTTCTCTGCTCCCAGGCTAAGTTTAGTTTCAGTCTCTGTTATCATACAACCCCCTGTACCTCCCTTGTATGTAGCACTTACTCTGAGGAACATAATGGTAAATTGAAATTGATCTAGGTTCTAGAATCAGATAAACTTTGGTTTAAATCCTGGGTATATCATTTAATAGCTAATTGTCTTTGGCAAGCCTCCAGTATCCTCATATACAAAACTGGGATATCAGTACATACTTTGTGGCTTGGTGTAAGCCTTCCTGAAAATGTGTGTAACTCCTGTCAAATAGGAAACAATTCTTTGGTTGGCAGTAACCATTATTGTCATTAATATTGCATTAACTACTTTTATCCTGTTGCTTCCTTCACTAGACTTTGAGTGCCTTTTTGGCAGAAACTGTATCTCGATCATCGTGAATGCCCAGTAAATTTTAAATGAATGAATGAATCTTGTAGGTATTAGCATTGTGCATACTGAGGTAGACATGGTGTTAATCATTTTTATCATTGACTTTTTCCATTTAGATGTCTTGTTGTCTTGTCATTTTTGCCATCTTATTTACTAAAACTTATTTAACAGAATCTGGTAGCCCAAAGATCAAGAAACCTACTTTTATGGATGAGGAAGTCCAAAGCATACTCATCAAGATGACAGGCTTGGATTTACTGAAGATTTTTAAGCCAGCAGTACAAGAAACGAAACCACCAACTTACAAGCTAATGACCCAGGCACAGTTGGAAGAGGTATGTGAACGTAGGAATATTGGTAGAATATCTTTCTTTAAAAGATTAAACAAAATTTTCAGGGTCCCTCCAGATTTGAGGGGGAGTTCCAGGCACAGAACTGAGAAAAGAAACTTGTGCAGTCTGGCAGAGAGGAGTAGGGAAGATTGCCAGAATCAGACAGACTGCACATACGGGTCAGGTCTGGCTATCAGGCGGAACCACCTCTGCTCCAAAACCAGCCTAGCATCCTTCCTCTGTTCTCCTTGCTCCAGCCTCCTTCCTGCAGAAACATTGGTTGTGAGCTGCTTTAAGGCTGAGGCTTGGTGAGATTGTGAGATCCTTCTGAACAGTATTCTGTTCCAGGCAGGTGTCCTCCTGCAGTCATGGGTATTGAGTGCTTTGTGGAAAACCCTTTCATGTATGAATATGTGAAATATTGTTGCTTTTCTTTCAACTCAAAAATCATTGAGAGCCATAGCAGAGTTCAAATACCCCAAAGTATATAGCACATGAAGAGTGAAAGGCCCCTTTCATCTCTCAGAGAACCACTGTTAGCAGTATGGCATGGAGCACTGTGCTCAGTGGTTAAGGGCATGGGCTCTGGAGTTAAATTGCCTGGGTTCAAATTGTAGTGCTGCAGCTTGTTAGCAATTTACTTAACATTTGTGTGCCTCTATTTTCTTTCTCATAAAATGACCTCTAAATAGTAACGCTTGGCTCATATGGGTAGTTGTGGCATTAAAGGAGCCAGATGCACTCAGAGTATTTGAGCAATATCTGGAACATAGTAAGCACCCAGTAAGTGAAATCCTCTGTCCTGTTTTGGGTGGCTCTTGTGGCCTGGCTCTGTCTCAGAGCCTCCCTTTTCTGTTTTTGAGAGTGGTTGAGCCTGTGACGGATGCTCTCATCACAGAGACAAAGGCCAGGGCCCAAGAGCCCAAGTTTGGCTTTTCACTCACTTATTTGTACCTACAGCTTCTGTCTGAAGTCTTTAGCACTTTTCTTTATTAGTATCTGCTTTTGTCAGATGATCCTTTTGGTCTGTAACTTTGTGGCTTTCCCTAAGATATATTTTATTTCATTAGGCTACAAGACAGGCGATTGAGGCAGCTAAAGTCAGATTAAAAATGCCACCAGTTCTGGAAGAGCGAACACCAATAAATGATGTGTTAGCTGAAGATAAGATTTTGGAAGGAACCGAAACAGCCAAATATGTGTTTACTGATATATCGTACAGCATACCACATCGGGTAAGTATATGTCTAATCACAAAATGATTCTGCCCAAGCTAGATTGACTTCAAAAAGCTCAAGCTTTTTGAGAAGATGGAATGCTTGCTGATGCCCCCAAAGCTCAGACTTCTCAAAGGATTTTCACTTTTCAGAATTTGCAGTAAAAATATCCCACTTGCCCAGATAATTTTTAGGTACCACTTCATCTGCTGTAGTTTTTATTGTCTAGCTCCTCTTCACTTGATTGGCAGTTCCAAAAGAAGACTCTAGCACTTATAAAATAAAATACATTAGTTTTGTGTTTGAGCCTTTTCAAGTAATGAGTGAAAAGAGTAATTTGCATTTTAGCCCACAAACTGCAGTAGAATATTTAATAGTGATAGGGTTGAAAAAAGGGCCACCCCATGCTAATCTTTTTATCATATTGATTATGGTTAGAAGACGCGATGTGAGCAGTGTCCATGTCTGTAGTCAGTCACCTGTATATCTGACATAATGAATGGGATCAGAGTTTCATTTTATTAGAATTTTTGCTTTGAAGTATTTTAATATACGTTTGCAGTGCTGTGAAGGCTGGTTATGGGAGCATTCTATAACCTGAAAGGGAGAAAGGAACTTGGAATTCAAATTGCCAAAATCCGTTTGAGGAACAATTGTGTTACTTTACCATCTATTTTATTTTTTTCTGTTTGCAGTGCTTGATGAAAGGTTTAATTATATTATGCTTAAAACACATTCAGAGACTTATTAAAGTTCTGAAGAGTTGAGAGTCACTACCATCTGGTTAAACATTAATCAGATGTGTAGCATTTATCAGCTGTGTGCAAAACTCTGTGTAAGTCCTTCTGGGTTTTGTAAAGAATTATAATCCAGTTCCTGACCTTTTCTAGTTCTGAAACAAAGTTAACAGTATCTATGAGGTGTCAAGAATGCTGCCTGTGCTAAATTAGATTGCCAGTTGAGTGGTACAGACAGTGAGTGGAATTCACCCAGTAGGTGAAGGAAGCATCGTTTGGCCTGGGATGATCTTTGATTTTGCCCTCAACACCTTGGTTGCGGTCACCGTACTTGTTTATCCAAACATTCATCAGAGCAATAGTTCTTTAATTTTTCTTCTGAGATGAGCTCTCTGAGCTTATTTGTCGCAGAAATGCTACAGTTTAAAATTTTAGATGTTAAGTTGAAACTCTGTAGTTTGAAACCTATGCTTTAGCTGGATCACCTTGCTAGAGTAGCTGTAG
>NW_011494956.1:11713872-11729078 GCF_000754665.1 Bison bison bison | reverse complement strand
CCAGAGGCAGGTGCACCAGTCTCTCTGACACATTTGTCTCTTGCCAGAATGAGGACTCGCAGAGGTGTGGAAGTAAGATTCCACATTCCTGGGTTTGTTCCATTTATCCTTGTCACTTTAAATGTGGACCATAAAATAGTCAAGTCTTATCTGGGTGAGACTTTAGGATAAGAAAACAATTTAAAAAGGTTTATAGCACTTCTTTTTTCTGAAATGGATTTAGATGAATCTCAAATCAACTTTTTTTAGTTGAATCATTTTATGCATTCAACTCACTTTACCACTGTAGTTCATATTTAGTAAATACTTTCATTAGATTTTTGATCGTCAGAGGCACTGCAGTGATTAGTGAACTGAACTGAACTGAAAGTTTCTTAGTCGTGTCTGACTCTTTGCGACCCCATGGACTATACAGTTCATGGAATTCTCTAGGACAGAATACCGGAGTGGGTAGCCTATCCCTTCTCCAGGGGATCTTCTCAACCCAGGAATCAAACCGGGGTCTCCTGCACTGCAGGCGGATTCTTTACCAACTGAGCTATCAGGGATGATTAGTGAAGGAAGTATCAAATCTCGCCAAATCTGAGGTTTAAAATTATTATTGAAATCATACATGATTGCATTTTGTTTGCCCGTTGCATTTTATATTGTTGATTGCAAACTATTCTTATAATGGTGCTTAGTGGGACACTGGAACTAAAAATCAGCCCTCACAAACTCATCCTTGTGTTTTCTATTTCAGGAGCGTTTTATTGTTGTCAGAGAACCAAGTGGCACGCTACGCAAAGCCTCTTGGGAAGAACGGGACCGCATGATTCAAATTTATTTCCCCAAAGAAGGCCGTAGAGTTTTAACACCAGTAATTTTTAGGGAAGAAAATCTTCAGGTAAGATGACTTTGGGGTCATAGAGGCGGTGGTGATTTCTTTGTTGAACCTGTTGGCTCTGGTGCTGCTGGGTGTTTTGCTTTGATAAACACAGGCATTTCTAATGATAAGTAGGGTCATTGTCTTGTAGTTGGGTTAGCTGGGATTTGAATCCAGGTGTGACATGTGGTTTGTGTGTGGTTTCTGCCTCCCTCGTGCTGGGCACAGATGTGGCCTGTGTGTGGAGGGGCAGGGCTGTCATGGTGTCTGGACAGGTGTTGTACTTTCTTTTCTTCTCATTTAATTCCAACTCTGCTATGTGGGTTTAGACCATGTACAGTCAGGACCGGCATGTTGATGTCCTCAATCTCTGCGTTGCCCAGTTTGAGCCAGATTCTGCTGACTATATCAAAGTGAGTATATTTTATAGTATCTAAAGTATGGGTGTCAGTATGGTTATGATTAAGATTTTTTAGTCCAACACAATGAGTTAGGTTATAAGCTTCAATACAGGGGGAGGAAAAGGGAAATGCCTGAACACCTGTCCAGTGCTGGATGTACACAAAATAGATATTTTCATCCTTTCAACAACCCTTTAAGGATGAGAGAACTTAAGTTTAGAGAGTCAAGTAACTCGCTGAAAGTTGCACAGCTAATAAGTGATAGAGTTAGTACCCAAACTTGATGGCAGAGATTTTTTCTTCAGTTTATTGTACAGGAAAGTTATTTACTAAAGTTTGCCAAAATGCAGTGTATGTGCCTTATGTTGCAATTTAATAATCATATAGTACCTTCTGTGTGTAAGGTGTTACTGTGGAGGTGATGACATGAACTAGGATAGGGAACCTTGTCGAAGCTTGCAGTCCAGGAAAGATTGTGGGGAAGTATAATCACCACCATAGGTCTAAGATGTTGGGTGCTAAGAGAAGGCTGCAACATGCTCTCAGGGAAGGCCTAAGAGGGCTTTAGGAGGATAGGGAACATTGTGGCAAGTGGATGGAGAAGTATTTCAGGTAGAAAGGAAAGTACGAACAATAGGCAGGACACAAAAGTAGACTTGAGAAATGGCCAGTCATCTGTTTTGCTTGTACATGTGGTGAATACCTAGGGAAGTGGTTCAAGATTAAGCTAGAAAGGTAGATGGGGCCATATCACAGGTAACCTCAGATGCTAGGCTGACGAATCTGGACTTCAGTCAGCAGCCTTTTTAATATAGGAATGCCCTCATCAGAGTCCTCATTTAAGATCAGTCTGGAAGAACTAAAGGAACATTAATTAGTAAGATGGAGTGGGATAGTTGACTGGGTAGGGGAAAGGAGAAGTGGAAGTCCATTGTTTCCAGTGGTCCATATATCTAATAGGTGCTTCATATATAGTGCATGGCTGCTGAAGAGTAACTGATCTGGTTATAAATGTCTGGCAGACTTGTTCCAGGTTCCACACACTTCCAGTGGCGAGCTGTCCTTAATCATACCTGCTAGTTAATGACTGATAGTGGATGCAGGATCAGGAGACCTGGTTTACTAATACTTTCTTGGACAGCTCGCATGCTAGTGGATGTATATCCAGTAATGTTGGCTCACTTTTACTTTTGTATTTCTGAAAAATTGCATTTTGTATGGATAGGTTCATCATCAGACCTATGAAGATATAGATAAATATGGAAAGTATGACCTTTTACGTTCAACAAGACACTTTGGTGGAATGGCCTGGTATTTTGTAAATAAGAAAAAGATTGATGGTTTATTGATTGACCAGATTCAGAGAGATTTGTAAGTATGATCTTAGTAAGTAAAGAAATTCTCACTATCATTACAGTAAACCTGTATTTCAGTTCAGTTCAGTCGCTCAGTTGTGTCCGACTCTTTGCAACCCCATGAACCGCAACATGTCAGGCCTCCCTGTCCATCACCAACTCCCAGAGTCCACCCAAGCCCACGTCCATTGAGTTGGTGATGCCATCCAACCATCTCATCCTCTTTCGTCTCCTTCTCCTCCTGCCCTCAATCTTTCCCAGCATCAGGGTCTTTTCCAATGAGTCAGCTCTTCGCATCAGGTGGCCAAAGTATTGGAGTTTCAGCTTCAGCATCAGTCCTTCCAATGAACACCCAGGACTGATCTCCTTTAGGATGGACTGGTTGGATCTCCTTGCAGTCCACATCCCACATAAGCAGGAGGCTGCTGGTGATCATGAGCATGTTCAAAAATTACTTGCCTTTAGGTGCATTAGCTGTGAATGAATTTAAAGCTGCTCAGCTGTAAATGTTCTGAAATTATTTAACATTTTTTGCAAGAAATTAGAGCAATACAGAATGTATTTCGCTGAAAATTATTTATCAAGGTGTACTCATAAGTTATTATAGAAATACTTATCACATGTAAGCTTTACATCTGAAGCAATTCATTTGCATGCTGCTGCTGCTGCTAAGTCGCTTCAGTTGTGTCTGACTGTGTGTGATCCCACAGACGGCAGCCCACTAGGCTCCTCTGTCCCTGGGATTCTCCAGGCAAGAACACTGGAGTGGGTTGCCATTTCCTTCTCCAATGCATGAAAGTGAAAAGTGAAAGTCAAATCGCTCAGTCGTGCCCGACTCTTAAGCGACCCCGTGAACTGCAGCCCACCAGGCTCCTCTGTCCATGGGAGTTTCCAGGCAAGAGTACTGGAGTGGGTTGCCATATTTGCATACTGGGAGGGAATTTTGAGTACTTAACCTTTCCTGCTCTGTGTAAGTAAAACTTCCTGTGGGAATTCTCAGCAGGACAGTTTGCTGCAAATCCCAGGTTAAACAGTAGAGGGTGCATATCCTTGGCAAATGGAGCCCATGCCAGAATTCTGCACAGATTTCAAACTTAAGTTCCACTGTTGGTCTTGAATTGAGGTGCTTTAAAACATTTTTTTACATGAGGATTTACTTGCTTTTAATTTCAGATACAGGCTGGGTTTGAAGCTAAATCGTTCTGTGAAACAGGTATTATACAGTAGCATGAACATAAAGAAGCCCTGCTGTGACCAAGATATAGAAACCCAGTTAAGCTCTTTATGGACTCACATGCTTAGCTTTTAAGAGAATGACTGTTATCTTTTGTTGCCACATTTGTTGAACTATTAAAGTACAACAAACACAGTAGATAATGAACATTAAACAAATATTTTTCCTCTGGAAAGTTTGGTTTCTCAGCTCTGGTTTTCTCAGTTTCACCAAGAGATGACCTTTAGGGTGAACAGGCTTTGGGATGAGCCCAGAGCATTTCTCTAAGGTCACCGTGGCTTAAGAAACTCTTTACCCCACTCCCACTCCACTCTAGAAGGGCTTTGAGGTGGCAAATGGTAGGAAGGTGTTGACTGTGTGAGAGGATAGAGGTTATTTAGTTTGGGGAAGGCAAAGTTTTAATGTTGATAAAAACTGCCTATAGATTTCTCAAAAGGTTAAGTACAAACTGTAAGAATTGAGCTCTTGTTCTGGCTTCATCATGGGTAGTTGTGTGACAAGAGAAAGACAAGACAGATTGCTGAGGAAGAACCTGAATTCTCTTCTATCTAGAGTGCATAATTTCAAATTTGCTTCTCTAGGATGCTGGTTTTTAACTAATGGGATCCTGTGAATTGACAGGTGGCTTGGGAGTCTTTCCTTGGACTTCTAGATGCGTCTCAGAAGCATTTACCCACTAATTCAGAGTCTCAATGAAAATTCCTCAGCAGATGTCACTGCTAGTTTGCACCTGAAGGCAAGTGGACTGAGCATCCCCATGTCCACTAGCCTCTGGCTTATGTGGGATGAGGGTACAGACCCACCCTCTCTATTACTATCTGCTGGTGATGTGGGCCAGCCTGGAAATCACCCACTGTTAGAACACTGTTTCTATGAGAAATGATGCTCTGCTTTCAGAAAGGATACAGCCACATTTTTAATATATTCACTTTCATTATCTGGGTACCTGTCTGTATTGACTCTTGTCCTGTGAAACCTAAACTAGCCAATATTCCTGAAAATGGTTTGAAAATATGAAACTGAAAGCTGTAAAAGTTTTTTTCCCCCTGGCCCAAAGGAAGTTTGAAATGTAAAGTTCAGCATATACTTTTATAGGACTGTGAAGCCGAAGAAGAAAACTATAAACTAAAGTTAAATATGTAAAAAGAAAATGAAAACAACAAACCCTTTGTAACAGTAAACCCTTTCCCTCCAGAGTTGATGATGCCGCCAGCTTGGTCCAGCTCTATCACATCCTCCATCCTGATGGCCAGTCAGCTCAAGAGGCCAAAGAGCAGGCTGCTGAGGGATTACAGTTAATTAAGGTAAAGGGACTTCTTTCACATTCATTATCATGTAGTGATTGAGTGAAGAAATCATAGGGTTCAATCCCTGGGTCAGAAAGATCCCCTGGAGAAGGGAATGGTAACCCGCTCCAGTATTCTTACTTGGAGAATCCCAGAGGAGATTAGGACAGAGGAAACTAGAGGGCTACACCCCGTGGGGGTTGCAAAGAGTAGTACACAACTGAGTGACCAACACACACACAGATTCGTGGTCTTAAACCAGAGTGATTAGAGCCCCGTATTTCTTCAGCCTGGACAATAGAAACAGCTGCCACCGGAGTCCAAGGAGTTCAGATAGTGGGGCGGCAGCTCCTGTGCTCTTTAGAGCACATGTCGCCCAGTTTGGTCACATTCCTGTCCAGAAGCAGGGAGGATAGTGCGTTCTCATTTTGGAACTGTATCGCTCTCAAAACTATGGGATTACACAGATTTCTCTGTAAATGTTGAGATGGTTTTTTTTCAGGATGCGGGGAAACCATTGTATGATTTTCATCTTTTCTGATGCTCACAATAGACATGTATTTGTGGATCTGGCTTCTCTCCTAATATTACTTTATGCTACTGCAAAGCAGTTATAAGGCTTACTGAGGATAAAAACAACCAGTGATGACATTATAGGTGGAGTAGGAAAAGCCCATTCTTTAAAGTGAAAAATCATCTTGCTAACTTCCATCCTCTGGATTTCTCTTGAACCTAATGCTTCTTATTTTGATCCAGCAGTGTAGGTTTTCTTAATTTTTTTCTGAAAAATGACAATCATGTTTGGAAACTTCTGGTGTTTGGAATTAGGTTGCTTTAACTGTGATACTGTTTTTCTGTCCATGTAGTATGCTTATTGTTTGGTAATCAGAAAAATATTGTGAAATGTGGAGGGTTTTTAAACTGGGACTTCACTAGGAACTTTATCAATAGTATATTCTCTATTTTAAAACTTTTTTTTTTTTTTTAAACAGGTCTTTGCAAAAACAGAAGCACAGAAGGGAGCATATATAGAATTAACACTGCAAGCTTACCAAGAAGCATTCATTAGCAGTTCTGCAGCTTCCTAAAAATATTTTTTAAATAAACTTCATTTTACTAAATTCTAGCTGGTTTTCTGTCAATACTGAAAAAAAATGTCAAAATTAAGAGTTCCTTATAAAATTGTTTTTTAGACTCTAAATAGTGCCTCTATCAGAAATACAAAGAAAAAACTATTTACTCCACTCACTTTCTGAGGCTATGAGAGGATAACTGAAGTATATTTAAATGCCTGGTTATGAATTTCTCTAATCATGTCAGATGAGTCCAGTGTAAAAAGAAAGAATAAAAGTACTATGTCTCTGTGTTACCAAATGGATCAGTTGGTAATTTAAACAGAGCCCAGCTTAATGTGGTCAGGGGAGTTGACTCTAGCAATAGGTACTACCAGACAAAGTCAGAGGAAGGCATAAGAAAGTTATACAGAATGAGGGGAATAATGCAGTGAGGTCTAGCACCGATACTCAAGTCTAAGAAAAATATGAATGATGCTATTTGAAAATAGTTATTCAAAGAGAAGAGAACATGGGCTGATACCTAGAAGAGGTGTAGTTTTGGCTCAGCCAAACTGGAATCCTGTTTTCATTTTGCAAAAAGGAAACTCTGAAGTATCTTCATTATTTCAAAAGATTTTATGAGATACGGTCCAATGACAGTATGAAAAAAATCAAAGCCCACAGCTGTTTTAGTTAAGCGAACAGTGATTTAGATGCTGCACAGAAACTCCTCCGAAGATGAGGGCATTGTGCTCCTAGTGGGCAACAGCGTCTACATATAAAAAATGTAAGGAGTTTCTCAGAGTCCAAAGCATGGTGGTCAGGGTGACGATCGATACCTGTCCATAATAATCATCTGTTTAGTTGAGTAAACGGGAAATATTATTTAGTCGTCCAAAATATCTTCATCTAGGTTGATATCTGTTGTGTCAATATCTTCTATTTCCAAATTATCCAAATCTACTTCCAACTCAAGTAAACTCTGCAAACAAAAGGAAGAGGGTGAGTTCTGTAGTACTGTGTTAAGGAAGAGTTACCTGTGATTCATGATCCAAAGAGAACTAAACCAACAGTCAGAAAGGGGTATCTTTCCATTTCAAAGCCTCTGCTCTGAAACTGATTACATCACTTAAAACACAGGCCTGCACAGCTAGCACACGTTCACGTGGAAAGAGGGTGAGGCTGGTGTCCAGCGGGAAGCTGGGTATGATGTCAATACCTTTTCTTCTTTGTTGGCTGTCTGGGAGGTCACGATAACAGGAGTAGGAGAAGCAGGTTTCCCATCAAGTTCCTGAAAATCCACAAAACAAAGGAATTTGTTCAGGAATTCGAAGTTTTTGCCAAAGGGAAGACTGATCGGGATTAGGAAGTGGGAGATGGTACTTAAAATCAACAAATCTCAACCAGACTATCTTGTGTAGCAGTCTACTGACCTGCTGAGCTGCAGATCTTGAGGGCTGAAAGCCTTTTGCCTCTTCCATAACATTTCTTTCTTCATTTGGCTATCAGGGAATGAAGCAATGATGGAATGAAATATTCTGAAAGCATAATTCATCTATGAACTTAGCCCAAATCCCAAATACTAGCTCTCAATCAAATCAGAACGTATGTAGTACAGTTTAAAACCTTAAGCTGTGAATGCCCCTCTACTTGCAGTTAGCAAAATCAGGCGCCCCAGGCACTCACGGTGACAAGTGGGTACTGTTTGGCCGGCCATAGGTCGGCATGCGTTTCCTTCACCCATTCTTCTACAACAAAGGCTTCCTTTAATCCAGGGAAAAGGTTTTCATATTCTGTTGGATCAGCAAGGGATTCTGCTGCTTTCTGATTGACTTTTGAGAGGTTTTCTCTCCAGAGTTTCACCACCCTGTTACAGATATGGAACCAAAGGGAGATTGGTAAGGACTCTGTTTTTATCTGAAATATTTCCTCCCAAAATGAAAAGTCTGTACCTTGAAACCTGACTGGGTAGGTAAGTCCGTGCCAGGAAGGCAGCTTCTGGCAGTCGTCCAGTTCTAATCAAAAGCTCCAGGCAAGCATCAAGCCTACAGATTAAAGACAGGCACTGTTACCACGAATAAACGCCGTAATAATGGCACTTAGCACATTAGAGAAATGTGAATTTAGTGCTGCAAAGTCAGCATTCCCTCTCCAGCTCCCACATGTATACCTCTTTTCTGTCACTGAGCCATTAACTTATCACCTGTGAGTTACATAATGGACTCCAGGAGTGTGAGAAATAAGATAGCTTTTGTGACCATTTTCAATCTGCTTCACTGTCCTAGGCAGACTAAAGGGGCTTTTTAAGACAAGGTAGCTGATACGAACACATTTAAGGGCTTCAGGAGATACAGAGGAGAAACTCGTTTCTCAAGTATATTGCTGAGGGCAGCATCTCTAAGATGAACAGTGCTAGACAATGCAGTGGTGCCCAGTAGGAAAATATCCAAGTGTCCATTCTCTTTATTTCAGTTTTTTCCTGTGTAAGTTTGATAAAGTGGATACTGTGTTTTAGAATTAAGAATTTTTTTTTATTTTAAAAAGGTAATACTTGGATATTACAAAGTAATATGCCATATATTACATAATATCCTCAGCACTAAAGTCACAAACGTTAATATTCTGCAAAAAACACGTGACTACTAAATACAATAAAAACATACCAAGTGGCATAAAAACATTAAAAACAACTAACAACTTAAGAGTTTAGGTCTGATTATGCCACCAAATAACTCTCTTCAGAATTTTTTGGGTTTTTGAATAATTGATAAGAAAAGTAGAACCAGACTTCCCTGGTGGGCCAATGGTTAAGAATCTGCCTGCCAATGCAGGGGGGACGTGTTGCAGGGCAGCTGAGCCCATGTGCCACAACTATTGAAGCCCCCATGCTCTAGCGTCCCTGCTCCCCGGTGAGAGAAGCCATCACAGTGAGAAGCTAGTGCACCACAACTATAGTGGTCCTCACTCACTGCAGCTGGAGAAAGCCCCTGCTCAGCGACAGACCCAGTGCAGCCAAAAAACAGTGGACCTATTCTTGTTAAGTTGCTCGGTCGTGTCGGATTCTTCTGCGACCCCATGGGCTGAAGCCCACCAGGTTCCTCTGTCCATGGGATTTACCAGGCAAAAATACTGGAGTGGGTTGCCATTTCCTTCTCCAGGGGATCTTCCCAACCCAGGAATCTAACCCATGTCTCCAGCATTGGCAAGCAGATTGTTTACCACTGAGCCACCAGGGAAGCCCAGACCTTTTCTCACAGGTATATAAATGTATGCATGCTGCTGCTGCTGCTGCTGCTAAGTCGTGTCAGTCGTGTCCGACTCTGTGCGACCCCATAGACGGCAGCCCACCAGGCTCCCCCATCCCTGGGATTCTCCAGGCAAGAACACTGGAGTGGGTTGCCATTTCCTTCTCCAATGCATGAAAGTGAAAAGTGAAAGTGAAGTCGCTCAGTTGTCCAACCCTTAGCGACCCCATGGACTGTAGCCCACCAGGCTCCTCCGTCCATGGGATTTTCCAGGCAAGAGTACTGGAGTAGGGTGTCATCAGATCTTTTCATTAGTTGACCATTATGAAATAAAATGCAAAAGTATTCATTAATTTTGCCTTACAGACTTTCTGAACCTCACAGTTCATCATAAAAACTTTGGTATAAAATACATACACATTCAAAGTTTTTATGATGAACTGTGAGGTTCAGAAAGTCTGTAAGGCAAAATTAATGAATACTTTTGCATTTTATTTCATAATGGTCAACTAATGAAAAGATCTGATATGTACTAACTGCTACACTTTTGAAAATATATGACATTTTAATGCTTTAAATGCAAATCTAAAAGTAACTAGCTAGTAACTAGTAGCTAGCATCCTGATCCCCCTTTTGGATTTTTTGTTGTAAACAGATCAGAATTATTCAATTTGGGAAAAATCACCTGCCATTCAGGTACCAAATGACAGCCTCTTGCTGTCATTAAATAAAATACCTTAGCCAGGAAGTGGCAGGGCTATTGAGAAAGGGGTTTAACATTTCTCTTCTCTGAAGCTCAACTCTGCTCAAACATTTAGACAAACTGTGGTAAAAGCATCCTTTGCTGAAGCAGCCCTGTCCCCCTGCCTGCTCCTACCAGCAATACCCCCTGGCCAGGCATCAGTGCACTCTCCAGGGTTTCCTCTTCACGTTGCTCTCGAAAGACCACCCTCAAAAGTCAGTGCAGACAGTGCTTCTCATTACTCTGCCTGCCTTTAGACCGTGGGTTAATACTTACTTGCCCTGTAAAAAGTAGCTCATGAATGCCACATTATTCTTGCCGTCTCTCTCTGCGCCCTCTGCTAGCTTGTTCACCATACCAGCATTACCAGAGGCAGTGGCCAAAAGCAGCAGACCCCCATAGTCCTGTGCATGATGCAGGCACTCCTGGGCTAGGCCAAACTGGCATTTACTAATGGCAAGTTCAGCAAGCTGTTTCCACTTCTGTTCTGACTGTAAGAAAGAGTTTCCACGTTAAAATATCTTTTAAATCAACATCTGAATTTCCAATACCAACATTATTCTGTTAATCTGAGCATTACTGTGCTGACAATTTTATATTTTCTATAATTATAAAATACATGTTTTATGTATACTGAGCTGTGCTTGTTAAGTTGGTTCTGTCAATCAAAATAAGAACGGAATGACAAAATATGTAATTAGGAAATGGAAATTATTCACATACACAAAATTAATTCAAACACAAATCAATTTTAATGCTGTATGAATAATGAGCCCATTATATTTTTATCTTGTAATTATATAGTGAAACTAAAACTAATAAGTTTTCAGGTGATTAGATTGTAATTTAAGGAATGATTTATAACCCTTTTTTAAAAAGAATAGAAAAAAAGATTTTATGTCCTTAAATATTTAATAATAAATATTATTTCTGTCATTTGGTAGTGTCTCAGAAATCAAATAAAATGCTGCTCATTTGGATAATCTTAACATAGCTAAAATTTCTTTAGTACATCTGAAATGAATTCACCTGTAAAAGCTAGACTGAAACCATAACTGGAGCCCTCAATATACGATCCATAAAAATGTCATTAAATTGTCTCAAAATGTCAGAACCCTTCTTTAAAACTAACATCTTCCTCACTAGTTTGGGATACTGACACATTACTGCTTGTCTGCATTATTTGAGAGTTCCAGATTCCTTTATCTACTATCTTCCAGCTATTCTTCTCTTCCAAAATAGATCCCATGTTAAGATTAAAAAAACAAAAAACTTTAGCTTAAATTAGAATGCTAAGAATATATTAATAAGAATATAGAATTAATCATTTTTAAAAAGACCAAAGAGAGGCAATAACCTCACCAAAATTAGTTACTAATTTGCATTTCAGAAAAGTTAAATAACACAACTTACACTAAACACTACAAATATCTACTGACCTTTCCATCAGTTACAAAAAATGATAAATTAGTACATACCTCTGCTTCCACTGCTAACTGGTATGCAATTTTTAGTTCTCCAAGCTGAAGAGCAAGTTCAAAGCGATGCTCAGGGTCTGTGGAAACTGTAAGAGCTTGCTGCTTGAAGCCCTGAACAGATAAGATATGTGTGTGTGTTTATGTACAGCAAAACCTGTGTGTGTAGTCTACATATACAGTGCACACACATGGCAAATAATCCATTTTCCCCTCAAAACTAAATACGCTGCCGACATTGGAAGCCCTGTTACTTAAACAAAAGTAACAATAACAACAACTACTCTTCAATAAGAAGACAGAAAAATTAAGGAGCCATTAAATCAACTGGTAAGAACATACAGGAAAGACAAAATTCAGTTGCACGCCTGTTTTCTAAGCATGGAAGCTGACCAATGCTTGATAAACTCAAGTAAAACAACAACTAGTAAAATTCAGAAGTATAAAAGTAAATATCAAAAATGATTCTAGAAAGTTGACTGGACAAGAACCATTTAAAAAAGAAAAGGCACAGTAGTGTACACCTAGCTGTCTGTAATTGCCCAAGCTGGGCCTTAGAGATCTAGTCCTGGGCCTCAAAGAAAGGAAAATCAAATGTAAAACTTTACAATTTTCAATCATCCGCAGGTCATTTAGCAAACATTTTGCCTTCAGGTCCAGACACTGCCTGGGTGTTACCTATGCCTTTACTGTTGGTCTCATGTCCAGTTTACTCTTCAGCAAGTATTCCAGAGGGCAGAAGTCTAAAACCTCCTTCCCATGCTCCAGTCAGCCATCAGAAACAAGCTTTTAAGCCAACTACTATAATCACTATATTAGCTTCTCCCACAATACGGTGCTGATGGGGTCTGCCCTATGGGCAAGTTCTTCAGCTCCAGGGGATTGGTATAATGAGACAAAAAGTTCAAGCTGCAGAAGACTTCCTCAGACTGAGGGTGAATGGTGTTAAGTCAGGATGCAGAAATTGGACAGTTCTGTCTCACTAAATAGTCAGCATGGCTGTATCACTGTGTTCAAAATAAGTTCCCAGACTATACAAGCTGCCCCTCCCTCCACTCACCCCTGAGGTACAAGGTAACAAGAAATTCTGAATAATCTGCATTACTCCTTATCTCCCCTAGCACTAATGCAGACAACATACAATCCAAGAGTGGAGGATAGATAATCCATAGTACTAGTCATATATAGGTGAGGGCGAAGCAAATGAAATGAGGTGGACTATATATGTTTACTTTTGTTTTCCACCAAATCTCCACTGAAATGACACTAAAGGGATTCTTCTTTAAAGCACAAACTCCCAAGGACACATAAAAAGGCAGAGGAGAAATCAGTCTTAATAACAACACTTTGTGAAGCTTGAAAGCTGGTGAAGGAGTTAAACTTACTGAAATAAACATTCAGTTAAAACACCAGAGAAGACTAAACCAGGAGTCAAGACAGCATAGAAATAACTCAATTCACACCTCAGCTGTGTCTCGTGAAGGGCAGTGTTAAAGCCAGCAAAGAAATCAAACTGCCTAGGTCTATATAAGAAGCAGTTAGACACCCCAGGTCCTCACGCCTCCCCACATCCTCTCAACACACATGGAAGACGAGGCTTGATGTCTAGAGAAGGTAAACTAGAGGGTCTCCAGCCTGAGGGATACCTACACACCCAGAAGGAATACCGAGTGGCAAAAGGAAAACAGGAGATTATGAGAATGGATACTTAACTAAATGTTTGAAATACTAAATACTGAGACACCAAGCTGTACTCTACCCACCGCACCCCCACCCCCACCCCCAGAATGATGGTGACTGGGGAGCTTCTCTGTAAACTAACCAAAGGGGCTAGACTTAAAAATACTAAAATGTCAATGAGGGTTATATGCCAGCCTGAGCAGTGCTTGGTACAATATTAAGTGCTCATTAAATTTACTAAATGAACAAATTCATTACATGAAGAAACTGACATTGAGGTTTCCCAATCAATTGGCCCAGCCACATCACATATTTTAAGTTCATACTCAATAAGTTCACCCATGAACTCAGATCTTTTGACCTGCTTCTTAGACCTCCACTCTTACAGGAGTGCTCAAAGATCATCAGATACCTGAGGAAAATCTTTAAAAGGAAAGACAGAAATCAAACCAATAATAGCAGGACCAGTAACAGTAATCTGAAGAAAGCATACCAATAAGGGAAAAAGAAAACTCCAACTATCACTTATACCCTAACAGAGGGTATGAAGAGAAACTCTGATAATAAACAAGATTTTAAAAGTCCAAGAATAACAAAATGAGAAAACCAGTGCCAAGAAGTCCAACATCTGAATAACAGTTCCACAGAGAGAATATGGAAAACATAGGAAGGAAATCAACAGAAACATGATTCAACAAAATCTCTCAAAAATGAAGGAATGCGCTTCCAATTAAGAGAGCTCATCTAATACCTAGCAGAATGAATGATGACTGACTCCTAAGCCAGGGCCCACCATCATGATAACATTACAGAACAACAGGAGCAAGATCCAAAAAGCTTCCAAAGAGAAAAAACAGATCAGGCACCGAGACTCAGGAATATAAATGGTTTAGACTTCAACAATAACTAGAAACCAGAAGACAAAATAGAATTTTTTCCTCAAAATTCTGAGAGAAAACTATCTCCAACTTAGAATTCTATATCCAGTTAAGTGGCCAAATATGTTCTAGGGTAGAACAATGGCACTTTCAGATATTCAAGGTCACAAAAACATTTACTTCCTATCAATAAAAAACCCTTTTCTCAGAAAACCACTGAAGGACATACTCCAGCAAAATGAGGGAGTAAACCAGGAAAGAAGATAGGGGATATAGGAAACAATGGCTCAAGACGAAGGGAGGCCCCAACATGATGGGGAGGGGATACTCATGATGAGGGAAAAAGTCAGCTGAGCCTGAAGGAGACTGAACACACTGAAAGGAGATAGCAAGGAAATCTGGAGAAGCAGCAGAGTAGGAAGAATAACCCTAAACACATAGAGAAATAAGCAACGTTAATAAAAGAATCAGTTATTAACTCAGGGAAAACAACTGAAAAAAGAGGAAGCTGTAATATGGCTCAGCTGTCAACAGGGTTTAAATAGTCATAATAATATAAACAATGGATACTGATCTAATCAAAATTATGATGTAACGATTTAAGTGGCATGTAGGTTGTTGAAGCAGGGGGAGTGAAAGAAAGATAAATTCTTCATTTTCTACAGAGTGGGAGGTCCCAAAAAATACCTAAAACTGAGAAACAGCAATATAATAAGCATGTTGCTACTAAGTCATGTCAGTCGTGTCCGACTCTGTGCGACCCCATAGACGGCAGCCCACCAGGCTCCTCCGTCCCCGGGATTCTCCAGGCAAGAACACTGGAGTGGGTTGCCATTTCCTTCTCCAATGCATGAAAGTGAAAAGTCAAAGTGAAGTCGCTCAGTCGTGTCTGACTCTTAGCGACCCCATGGTCTGCAGCCTACCAGGCTCCTCCGTCCATGGGATTTTCCAGGCAAGAGTACTGGAGTGGGGTGCCATTGCCTTCTCTGG
>NW_011494956.1:11699241-11713772 GCF_000754665.1 Bison bison bison | reverse complement strand
TGTGGAAATAAATGCCAATAGTCAGCTAAAAGAATTAAGTGATTACCACTAGGGAGCGTAAATGAGAGAAGGGAGAGGGCTGTGTTCTCCTAAGCCTTCCAAAGCTTTTGTGCACATAACTTGGATTTTAAAGCAGCACTTTTCACAAGAGTCAGAAACAACTGAAATGTCCACCGACAGAGGACTAGATAAAGATGTGGTACACAGATACAATGGTATATTACACAGCCATAAATAGAATGAAATAATGCCAGTGGATCTAGAGATTATCATACTAAGTGAAGTAAGTCAGAAAGACAAAGACAAATATCACATAGTATCACTTATATGTGGCATTTAAAATATGGCACAAAACCTATTTAAGAAACAGAAACAGATTCATAGACACAGAGAACAGATTTGTGGTTGCCAAGGAGGGGAGAGGGACAGAGATGGACTAGGAGGGGGTTGGCAGGTGCAAACCATTTTGTACAGAATGGATAGACAACACCCTACTGTACAGCACAGAGAACTATACTCAATATTCTGTGATAAGCCACAATGGAAAAGATTATAAAAAAAGAATGTATATATGTGTATAACTGAGTCATATACAGCAGACAGGCACAACACTGTAAATCAACTATGTTTCAAGAATAAACAAACTCTGATTATAAAAACGCTACTTTAAGGAAAACGCTCATCACTAATGATAAATTTTATGTGTATTTTACAGAAAGAGAGAAGCTAGCTAGGATAGAGAAAAATACAGCATAGAAATGAAAACACTCATAGAATGGAAAAGAAGTCTAGAGAAAGGGAAGACTAATAAATCACCTTCAACATATAAAGGGGATATGAAGGACAATGAGAAAGGAGAAGGAAGCATATTAATAAGTGACCTAAATTTATAAGAGAAAGTCCACTGCCATAAGGAAACAATTACAGTGACAATAAAGAAAGAAAGTTCAAATTCATACAAACATTCTTTCAAATTGCTGGCTTTAAAAACACACATAAATAAACAAACAACCCCCCTTACCTGCTTTTCCAAGAAGTGTGCAACTCTGGTCCTCTGCTCTTTCGGGATGGTCGGGAGGACCTTATCGGCCATGCTGAAGTCCCTCCGCATGACGGCTGTCTGGTACTCCAGCACTGAAACCAGCAGGGAGTAGCTAACGATATTCAGTTCCTTATCCCCCAGATAAAGCCTGTTGTCTTTAGGAATATAGCCCAGGAGATACATTGTCCTGTAAGAGAAATGGAAACTAATTTAGAATTAAGCCCAGATCAGTACATACTCTCTCCCTCCCTTCTTCCCTCTGCTTCTTGCTCAAAATCTTTTCATTTGATTGATGCAGTTTTAGTTAGCAAATTGCCACCTATTAAAACCATAACACTGAAAAACCAGGCCTATCATTGTTACAAGCCAGCAACTGGTTTTATTTTTAAAGTATACTTTTAAATTTAGGATATTAAAAACAAAAGCAAAACGACAGTCAGCTACCTGTCCAAGTGGGCAATGGTGACTATTTCTCCTCCGACATAATAATTTAATCTGTTCACAGAACTTGTGTAAATGAAGCAATCGCCTACCCACAGCCCTGTTTTCACAATTTCCTGAATCTCACCAAGAACCTACAGAAAGAAAATGAAGCCTGTTATTATCTTATTCAACAACAAATAACAAACTTTCAATAACAAAAAACTGAATGTAATTAGGGGTGATGGATAGAAAAAGAGATGCAAAGAAAGAATCCTATTTCAAGAAAGAAAATCTTTCTTGGAACGGCTATCTTCTTTCTTCATTTAAGAACAGATTCCTGAATGAGCATCTATAAAGTCTTACTGTTGAGTTAAAGCTATAATCTAAGAAAGTGCTGATTGAAATTCCTAACATACATGAGACTGGCATAATAAGTATTTCACAAAATCTTCTAAGACACCTCTACCATGGATGATTTATCTTTATATTTGGAAGTTCATTTAATTTATTTTTTTAAAGATAATTATAGACTCTTTCAATTTATTTTTTAAATGGAGGAAAATTGCTTTACAATATTGTATTGGTTTTTGCAGTACAACAAAGTGAATCAGCCATAATTAATATATATATCTTCTCCCTCTTGAGCTTCCATCCCTTCCTCACCAAGTTCCACCCCTCTAAGTCATCAGAGAGTACCAGGATAGGCTCCCTCTGCTTGAAAACCCATTTTAAATAACTCTAACTAAACTGTCTTAGGACCGTAACAACTTCTAACTTCCTTACTGAAAAACTGTCAAAGCTGGTCTAAAGATTTCCTATAATCAAAGCACAAATCTCTTTTAACAAATACTTTCAGACCCTGATCTTTGAGCCAAGACTTTAATTTCCACATTTTACCATAACTCCTTAAGTGTTTATTAAGTTTTCCCAAACCTAATTTACAATAAAATGTTACACTGAGTGAAGTTCAGCTGTAAGTACATAATTCGTTTAAAAACAAAGCTAAAGTTTCACTGATGCAATTACCTCAAAACCATCTTCAATGCCATCTTCAGTAACTCCTTCATGTGTTTCCTGTGCAGCCAAGACTTTTTCTGACAGATATTTAAGGATAAAAAATGACTCCTCAGTTGCAATACAGACTAGCTCTCCAGAGTCAGACCAGAAAATCTGTGACACGACAAACAAAAACACAGATAAATGATTTTGGAGTCTATGTGAATGTGACAAACTGCATATGCTGTTTCCTACAAGATTTATCTTCTTACATTAGAATAAAAAGTAAGCACTTAATCTGATACACACACACACACACACACACACTTGGGAGGTTGGACAGGGTGCTGCTATTTTATTTACAGAAATGGAAAGCCCTAGGGAGGCAGGAAGGAGCGCTGGCAGTAAGTGCTGGCAGTAAGTGAGATTCAGACGAGTACAGACTATTTCTAGCTGCTCTACAACAGTGTCTCTCCCTCCCCCCACCCCCATTATGACCCCCACACCAAACCTTTTTTAGGCATTTTTTTCCCACTTTCCTTTATGAAGTTTTAATATCACAGATACTACACATCTGAAAGTGAAAGTTGCTCAGTCGTGTCCGACTCTTTGCGGCCCCATGGACAGTAGCCTACCAGGCTCCTCTGTCCCTGGAATTCTCCAGGCAAGAATACTGAAGTGGGTAGCCGTTCCCTTCTCCAGGGGATCTTTCCAACTCAGGGATCAAACTCAGGTCTCCTACGTTGCAGGCAGATTCTTTACCAACTGAGCCACCCAGGACGCCCACTATCCATCTATACATTATGTAATACATAAACATACACACAGTATACAAACACATAACATGTATGAACATATGAACATCTATGTTTTATAGATAAAATAGAGTACTTTTTCTCATCAATTGGTTTCAGGAACCGATGTCTGCCCCCTTGAGGATGATGCCTCCCTTGCTGAGACAATGCAGACACTAGCAATCAGAACCAGGACCCTGGGAGATATCTGTCTCCAGAGATAACTTCCTGACAATGAAAGCTCTCAAAGAAGCAGGCAGATCTAAAGGTAGAAAACCATCACTGGTGAACGGCCACCTAAAGTTTAAACAGCCGTTATCAGATAACGTAGGCAAAGGCTTTCTGAACTGAGTGGGAGACTTGCAGGTCTTGCCACGTGAAGAACTCATTGACTTTTCGTCTTCAAAGCATTAAAGCCATTTAAAATACGACTAGCACTTGGCATTTGTACAACTCTTTATACTTTTCAAAAAGCCCAACATCTACTACCTTATTCAAATACCCCAATCCTCCTTTTAAAAGCAATCCCGAGGTAAATGGCCCCATGTCCATCACAATGGGACAGGGACAGCAGGGTACCAGGGTATTTCTTGGCCTCAGGGACCCAGAGTTTGTCACAAAGAGGTACATTCCAAAAACAGCAAAGACGGAAGCTCACGTGTTTGGGTTGAATTTCAATTCTGCGTATGAGTTCCGTATTTTCCCAGTCATAGAAAGCTAAACCATTTACAGACCTGACTCCCAGTAAGAAGCCTCCATAGATACCTACAAAGAACAACAAAATATTTTCAGATCTTTAGATGTTTTTGAGGCATTACAAAGTTTCTAAAATTGTATCATATATAAACAGCACTTACTTTCAGCTCCAAAGTCTGGTTTAAATGATTTTTTTTCCTTAAAGTTCTTAAATATCTTTACAACACTGTTGCTCTCTCTTATTGCATACCTAGGGGGAAAAGGAAAGCAATTATAGCCTATTACATATATACTACACTGTAATTCCACCAAATATTACAAGTATCTTCAAATGTATTTAAGTAGTGAATTACACAAAAATATAAAATTAATATCTGAAGATTCACTAATATATTTTTTTCCTAAGAGATCAGTGAACTGCTTACAGTTGGACAAATAATGAACAGGCTTCACAATGTCTATTACACAAATTACTAGGGCTTACAAACCATTTTAAAAGATCCAAATGTCCTTCAACAGGTGAATGAGTAAACCAACTGTGGTCTATGCATACAATGGAATACTACTCTGCCAAAAAGGGAACCAGTTATTGATCCATGCAACCGTAAGTTGCTGTTTAGTCGCTCAGTCGTGTTTGACTCTTTGCAACCCCAGACTGTAGCCTGCCAGGCTCCTCTGTCCATGGGATTCCACAGGCAAAAATACTGGAGTGGGTAGCCATTTCCTTCTCCAGGGGATATTCCCAGATAAGAGATCAAACCTGCACATATCCTGCATCGCAGGCAGATTCGTTATCACTGAGCAATCCGGGAAGCCCATGTAATAACATGGATGCAGCTCAAATACATTATGCTGAGCAAAACAAGCCAGACGACAAGTATATACCGCACAACTCCACTGATGAAATCCTAAAGAAGACAAATCTAATCTAGTGGGGAACAAGGGTGGGGTGCTGCCTATAAGAGAAACAAGGGGATTGTTTTTGAGGTGACAGAAATGTTGACTGTGCTGGTGGTTACAGGTTACATCCATGTGTCCAAATTCGCTGAAAGATACACTTAAAACAGTGCCTTTTATTTTGTATAAATTATTCCTCAATAAAAAGTAACTTAAAAAAACAAAAACTTTTATAAGTGGCTCACTAGGTCAGTCATGCTTAGCAACAACTTATAAATTGTGTATACTCTGGCTTCTCTCTTGGAAGGGGGCTATGGCTGGATATTCAAGAGTATTATGAGAAAGGGATGGAATAAGTACTTTGCTCCAATAGGAAAGATGCTGAACAGGGAGGGCCTGGGCTGGATAAACCTGAAAAGAGGGAACTATCAAAACAGAGGGAGACGTGTGCTGAGAGAGGTATGGCAAGTCACAAACCATAACCGTGCTCACGGTAACAAAGTACTTTTTAGTATATGGAACTGTGCATAAATGAGTTTATTTAGGAAACTGATGAAAAGATCTTACCTCTCAGGGACCTTTTTGTTAAAAACTAAAAAGCATGCATCTTACTGAGCAATGCTGAGGCCTAAGTTGCCCACTGTTGGCAGAAGAGGCAACACAAAATACGGAGAAAACAAAACCAAGAAAACTATGAAGATGTAACTCAGTGTGTAGTCTGGAAAAAACCAAAACCCCCATGTTTATTACATGCACCAAACAGGAATCAAAAAGGAACCAGTCAGTAAATATCTAGTATAATATTGAGAGGTAGATTTTTTTCTGTTTTTAATGAGACAATTTTATGAACATTTTGAATTCAGACAGAATTTAAGAATGGGAGATAAGTAACATCATCATTTCTGTGATGTTTTATCACAGATTCATTAAGTTTTTATCATGATTACATTAGAATCTAGTATCTCTCCAAGTGGTTCAGATGAGGGCAGCAGCAGCAGCTCAGGATGCAGGTTCTGAGGGGGGAGGTGGGACCTACCAAGGTCTTTATCTGAGGGACTACTCTGCCTTCAGCCCTGCCATGGGCTCCACCAAGGAAAAATAGGTGTTGGGTCCCCAGTTTATTATTGGGTCAGATTGAGTGAGCCAGCTCAAAACCGAGTGTAAAATGTTAAATGCAGCTCATGCTGCATATTTGCCCCTGACTAATCCTCCAACACAGGTCTGGTGAGAACTGGTCTTCAACATGGAGAAGCACAGCCTACTGAGCCTTGCAGACCTCTTCAATACAGCTGCATACAGAATGCCCACTGGTTATCAGGGGCAGCTGATATGACACAGACAAAACTTACTCTGAAGAGTCGTGGGCCCACGCGAACTCCTGGGCAGACCCAAAGCTCTTGTTCCTCAGTGCCATTGCCGTGTAGATGATGTACTCGCCGTCACCACACACCACAACAAACCTACAAGTTAGAAAAGCCAGGGTGGGGAGAAGTACAGAGGACCAATGACATGCAGAAGTTAAGAAACAATGATTTATCTTGTTTCTAATATGGTGAAATATTTCTAATAACAAATGTTAGTTCAGTTGACTGTTACAAATGAACCTAATATCTTTTAAAGTTATATATTTCTTGGAATACAGAGCTAGACAAAAATACTACACCTAACAAATCAAAAGCAGATTATGAAGATGGGGTTACTGCCGAAAATATTATTGCAATGGCCTCTCTTACAAACAAAGGGTCAGGAAGATAAGAAAGGCTGGAGACGTATAGGAGAGGACTCCAATAATTCAACTAGCATTTGTTGAGTACTCAGATACCTGGCATTTTGCTCATTACATCTACACAATAAGAAGGCATGACCTTCTTGCAAGGCTACCATCACTTTAAAGCTGATCATTCAAATAAATGAAAATATCTTACCCCACTTTTCAATGACTGTTAAATTTATGATATTTGTAATAAACAGGGTATTTTTAACATTTGATAAGAAAAAAAGAATGTTGCATGGTCAAAACTTTCTCAACAGACATATTGGCTGTTATTAGACTGCCAAAGGTGAAATGTAAAACTTAAGCAAAAATTGTTTTATGATATTAAGGGGAAAATATGTAATGTGTTCTTATTCTTCATAAGAAAACTTTATTGCAAGTAATTATGGAGACCATTTACTGAACAAGGCAGCATACTTGGTTTATATACTTGGTCTTTTTTAATACTCAGGACAGCATTATAAAATGCTCAGATCTACTTTAAAATAATTTTTAAAGCTTACACGTTTAAACTCATTGTATGAGAAACAAGATGTTCAGTGCTTTACAAATCTTAAGGGAGAAACAAAGCTGATGGTACAAATTACAGAGAAGAAGCAGAATTATTACCTTTCCCAAAACTTTTTCAAAAGACAAAGACCTCACAACTCTTCTTAAGAGCAATGAGTCAGCAAATATGTAGAGAGCACCTACTAAGTCTTGGGTAAAACAGGATTCTTGCCCTTGAAGGAGCATAAGGACATGTCATACGGACGCATACCAACACATATGAAATAGAGTCAACACAAACTATTTCACTGTTCAAAACTGTGTAGTGGGAAAGGCCAGGAAGGCAATTATGCTTCACTGTGCATGCAGACAAGATCAACAGGCCTGGCTGCCTGCCACTGTGTTGAGGACTGTGAGGCAGGGCAAAAGCTCCATGAGGAATGCGCATCACAGGCAGGGCTGCGAGACAAGCTGTGGATATGCAAACACACACAGAGGTCCAGAGGGAGATTCTGGTGGTAGCTTACCGCCCGTTAGGATTGTGCTGAATAGTCTGAGGGTATATTTCACAACTGCCCATATCTTTTACTGCCAGTGGCAGTCTTTCTCCATCTTTAATTTCAGCATCTCCCATTGCTTTTAGGTTGGCCTGCTGGACTTCTGAATGTTTGGCCCAGATTATCTTTCCATTGGCATCCATGGACATGGCAGGTTCCTCCCGACCAAGCTGGAGGAATGACAAATGACTTTTAGCCACAAAAAGGAGAACAAATGAAACTACAACAAAATAAACATTTTCTATTTTCATTTAATGGAGGGCTCCTTTCTTCCACTTAACTCTCCTCGCCAGTACCTAATCTCTTTTAAGTACATAGCTCAATGACAGAGTGCCAGTTTAACAAAGCTGGTGACTTAGAAGAAAACTGCTCCCCCTGTATACCCTATTCAGAGACGGTGCAATGAGAGATTACCTTAACAATGATGCTCCCTTCATCATAGCCCAAAGCAACGTTATTGGACCCTCGCAGGCTGGCCACACACCATACTCTCTCCATTCCATAATTCAAAGTACTCTCAAGGCGATAGGTGCTTGAATGCCAAATACGCACAGTTCCTGAAAAAACAATGTGAATCAGCCATTTGACTTGAATACCCAAAAGTGAACTGTCAGGTGGACCAGCCACGTGGAAGTCTTTATATTCAAACACAACACACTTCCTGGAAGCTTCATTTTTGATCTGTAGTCTGTGACTTTATAGAGCAACATAAACATATAATAGAAAGTACATAACAAGCTAAAACAAAGAAATGTCATTTTTATGTGTGAAATAATGACAGGATTCCTGGGTACAGTGCCTACTACATGCCAGATGCTTTCTATGTTATTTCTCCACATCCTTGCACTATGATCCTATGAGGCAGATATATCTATTCCCATTTCATAATGTATCTAAACCACACATCTATGAAGTGGCAGAGCCTGAATCTGATCCCAGGATTTCAGACTCCAAAGCACAAGCTTTTTCCGTCTTCCCCTAGCACTTCTAGGTGTCCTCTTATGTACCTAACAGAGTAAAAACACATCAGAATCATGATGATGATAATGATAGTAACAATGTCCTTGTACTCTACTATAGCTTAAGTAATCTACTCTATTAAAAAATAGCAAAATCTTTTGAAACTTCCAACGAAAGTGTAGGGCACTAAGCTGGCTTACGTATCCACTCAGCAATGAATGATAAGCATAGGAATAAATATACATTTCTAACTTACCATCTTCTGAACCTGTGATGATAATGGGCAGCTCAGGATGAAAACTGGCACAAGACACATTTTGGGCATGTCCCTCCAGTGTCTGTACACAAGTTTTATTCTATAGTCAATACACAGAAAACACTCTTATTAGTGGAAAACAATAACTCATCCTTAATTTTCCCCGAGCACAGATACACAATCAATGATAATGGTCATAAAAATCTAAACAGTATTCAATACAGAGATTTTTTAAAGAGAATCATCTTATTGTGTACATGTTTTCTCATTATTTGATAGTACAGGCAAAAGTAACTATCATATTTAAAGAAGAAAACATACACACACACACACCCTGAAAGAGCTGGTTTTCATCTAAGTATCAGTGCCCCCATTTCCTAAGATGTCTTTAATGTTTTTATCCTGCATTTAAACACAGATTTGAGTATCTCACGATAAGTGGTTTTCTAGGCCTCATTTTATTAACTATTCGTGGTTATTTTGATGTGCTGCTAAGTCGCTTCAGTCATGTCTGACTCTGTGCGACCCCATAGATGGCAGCCCACAAGGCTCCCCTGTCCCTGGGATTCTCCAGGCAAGAACACTGGAGTGGGTGAGAAACAAAAAAATTAAAATTTAAAATCTTGGAGATAAAAAGTGTAGAAACAAGAGTTCATAATCAGGTTTACAAGAGTTTATGTGGCAAAATGATAGCACTATTGTGATGTCTGACATTGGTCACTAGTGTGCTAGTTTTGAAATACAAATGGAAGTCTGCCAATGAGGATACTAAAGGATATAAGAATTCATTTTAATTAAAACCTTGAAATTTCTCATTTCTAGTAGTAAATGAAAAATGAACATGATGGCATTTTATTTTTAAACTCTTAATAAGCATTTGTTGTTATTTTCATGGGGAATTCTGAGACCACAGTTTAGGTGCAATTCCTGATGCCTTATTATTATGCTCAAAACAGAGTTCAACAACCCAAGTTTGAACTGTCCTGTAAGAAACAGTGAGACGTACATCTAACATAAGGCAAGTAAGCTATGAAAAAACTGTACCTGATAGTCCCATATTTTCACAAGACGGTCATCTGCTCCTGAGATGAGGTATGGCTTGTCACCACCACTGTAGTAATCAATGCAATTCACACCTTTCTCATGTCCCTCCAGAGTGAAGTTTGGGGACGATGAGCCCAGCTGCCACACCTTCAGAGAGCAACAGCATCTGCCAGTCAACATGGGGCCTTCATTTCAGAAGGCAGCTCCACCACACCCCTGACAGGTCACAGAAATGCCAAAGCCCAGCAGAGAAGCTGAAGAATGCTCAGTTTTTCACCCACGTGTTTGGGTTCTTTCTCACTTTACTTGAATTTCCAGAGGGCAGAATCACTACGGCATTCTCTGAAATGCCAAATTCCAGGCTTTATCCTTAGAGATTATGATTCAGTGGAACTACAATGAAATTCAGGAATCTAGATTTTCAACAGACACCCCAGGTGTCTTGACTTTGAGAAACACTACTGTAAGGGTAGGAAATGATGTTATGAGAGAGTTATTAGTAACACAAAGCTAATGAAAATGGACTTAGTGAGATGTATTAAAAGGAAAAAAATTACTGCTTTAATCAAAAAATTTCAAGTATGAAAAAGCAGTCAAATATTACTACAGCACTGCTATTGAGCTTTATCTTTACAAATATTTATTTTGTATGACCACTTCATGGGAGGCCCCGTGGGGAGTACAAAGATATGTAAACAAACTTTACTAGGGCCAAAGGTAAGACAATTTTGTCCTCAAGTTATATCGAATTTAGTGAAGAAAGTTTGAAACTAATTACAAAGTTTTCAACCTATGTCAAAAACAAGGATAATTTAGTAAAAGAAAAATGATAATAAAGTAATTCAAAGCCCTAAGATATTCAACATGTACTATTTAATAATAAGTTGTCAAACAGAAGACAACAGTTTATATAAGTTAGAGGAAAACTAATAAAAATGTTACATAGATGTAAGCCTGTTCATGTAAGCGAAGTTAAATCTATGCATATGGAAATATTTTAAATACTACAGTGGGAAAAGGAAAATATGTGCACTCACTGCAACATGCATCTAATACAGACAGGGCACTGTGCTGCTTGCCAATGTGTGTCTGCTTGTGGGAGAAGGGTAACATACGGTTCCTGCCCCAAACATCAACATTTCAGGAATAAAGATTTCCCATTATTATTCAGCAGGAAGGCCATAAGAGGCCAAAAAGAATGGAAGGAATGGGATGAGAATGGCTCTGTCTAGGGGTGAAATGGATGTCTGAAGGGAGCTTCTCAGAGTAAATAACTGCTAAGCCTTGAAAGATGAGTAATTCTCCAGAGGAAAGAAATCAAAAAGGGAGAATAAAGAATACTGTAGTCAGAGGGACCAGCTGAATGAGGTAAGGTTCCGTGAACATTCATGGCTTCTTGAGAAAATGGTGAGGAGACCAGGTTTACAGGACATAACTCCTAACATTAGCTAAGGTTGGTCTTGCAAACCCTTGTATTCCACACCAAGGCATCTGGACTTTACCCTTAGATTGGGAACTGACAAGACGGAACCCATGTTTTAGAAAGATAACTGGCAGTGGTATGGAGAAATAGAGTAAGAAAAAGAGAATGGAGGCAAATGAAATAGATTAATAATCAGCAGAAGGAAACAGCAAATACACTAACAAAGAGGAAAACAGTGACCTAGAGAAGACACAGGCATTTTCTTATTCTGGGTTTGCAGAGGTTTAAAACTCTTACAATATACTGCTTCCACATGGAGAAACACCCCTCCATTAAGAGCACTGAGTTGCCACACCATTTTTCTAAACAGAATATGCCCTTCTGAATCAAAATAAGAAGTCCTATTTTGCTTCAAAATGAGCTTTTGAGGGAAACTTCTAAGATAGGAATAACTTTCTGGGAAGACAGCAGTAAAATACCTAACACAATTATATCTCACCAACAAGCATAACTGACACAAACAATGGGCATCTTACCTTGATTGTCCTGTCCAAAGAAGCACTAGCAAACTGGTTGTTATCTTTAGGGTTGATCACAATCTGCATTACATAATGGGTGTGTCCTTCAAACACTTGTGAGCAAGACCATTTTTTATCCCAGTCCCAGAGTTTAATAAGCATGTCATCTAGACCAAAAGAAAGTCTCCACTTAGTTGCAATATCTATTTCTTTCATTCAGAACTAAGGTGCAGAATCTCTGTGCCTTTTTAAGGAAGAAAATCTAACACAAATCATATATTCCATGACTTACAGACACCGAATCAGAATTGAACAGATTTTTTCAAAATGCTTATTCTAAGAATAATTTTAACTTTCTGAAGAATGGAGATAAAAGAGATTACTAATAGCAAATATACAATTTTCATGGAAAAAATTTAAAATAGACTCAATGGGTTTTACAGAATGATAAAAGAGTAACAAGTTTAATTATAGTCTAAGTATGACTGAATAATGATGACAATGACTATTTCAGAAACAAGCATTTCTCTTTTAATCAGTTCAGTTGCTTAGTCATGTCTGACTCTTTTCGACCCCATGGACTGCAGCACGCCAGGCTTCAACTGGTTAAAAAAAGTTCTGAAATACTTCTCAATTTCTAACTTAAAAATGTTTCAAAGAGCTATTACCAATTTAGTGCAACTTGTTTTACTGCTACTGCTAAATCACTTCAGTTGTGTCTGACTCTGTGTGACCCCATAGACAGCAGCCCACCAGGCTCCCCCGTCCCTGGGATTCTCCAGGCAAGAACACTGGAGTGGGGTGCCATTTCCTTCTCCAATGCATGAAAGTGAAAAGTGAAAGTGAAGTCACTCAGTCGTGTCCGACTCTTAGCGACCCCATGGACTGCAGCCTACCAGGCTCCTCCATCCATGGGATTTTCCAAGCAAGAGTACTGGAGTGGGGTGCCATTGCCTTCTCCGGCAACTTGTTTTAACTGCCTTCCAAAAAGCTCCACTGCTTTATACATAATACCAAGGTGCAAACTAGTCTGAATATAAAGATAAAACTGACTAGAGTATATGGCAATCTGCCAAAAACTCACTCACTCAGCAGGTAAATTAGCTTTCTGTTCAGCAGATGTTCCACATCTAGACCTTCAGGTCTTCCCTGACAGGAATCAGAGCAACTGCTACACAAATCCTAAGTAGAGCTGACATTCATTAAAATACAAAAGCAAGCAGCACTGATAGCATGTTAATGGATTTAAATAGTTTAAAGGCTGCTTGAAATCAGAACTCTACTTGTAACAGCAGTAAATGAATTGCATGTCTCACTAAATGAAAATGAATTACTCAAAGAGACCTACATGACCAATAGCGGTCATCTCTTACCACTGCTGGTTAGAATGAAAGGCTGGGTTGGATGAACAGCAATACAGCGAATGTAGTCTGAATGTGCCTCAAACATATGAACTCTCTCCAGAGTGTTGTAATTGAATACTCTAATCTGCATGTCATCCTAGAAATGAAAATTTAAAAACCATCATTACTCTTATGAAGTAAACTGCACAAAAAAATATACTATAGGCTCAAGGTATAAAGTTCAGGCTTCAAAACATTGCACTAATTAACAAAAGAAAGCAAGAATCAAAATTCTGCAACTCATTTAGGTAATCACTGACCAATTCAGAAATGGGATTAGAAATTCATATGCTTACTTACCGCTCCTGTTACAACCCAATTCTTCCTTGCAACAAACTTTGCAGCTCGGACAGGAAGATCACATACTTCAAATGTTTTCACCAGTGTCTTAAAAATGTAACAAGAACATACCACTTTGAGTTATGAAAAAACAACTGAAAAATCTTTTCTGTTATATTTAAAACATCCAATTATTTAGATCACTTCTAATCTTAAAAATATTCTCTAGCTAAAATATAAAAGCAGTCGAATGGAAAACATTGACCAATCATCTTTTCTTAAACAGATTCAAACCTAAAATACTTATAAAAGAAAAAAGAAAGCAAATATCCACAAGATGAATCTCCCCATCCTCTGTGCTCCAGTCCTTCCCTACTTCTCTAGCCCCATCCTTAGCTACTCTCAGCCTTACCTTTGCTCCCATTCCCTCCACCTGAAAACCCACCCAAAGAACCTTATACTCCACTTTTACAACATAGCACTTTCATAATTACATGCTTAATGTCAGTCTTTCCTGCTAAGCCCCCTGAGGGTGGGAATCTTGTTCACCACTGTATACCTAGAGCCTAAGAACAGCGGATGAAAAACAACCCATGTGTAATAAGTATTTATTGAATGAATTAGCTCTTAGTTTTGTTCTTTTAAAAATTAAACCCATAAATTCATAAAATAAACTTATAAACAATATACAATTCTTTTGTATACTTCAGCAATATACTTCCATACAGAAGCTGTTTCTTTTTAGTGATGAACTAAGTGATTTCTAATTCCTCACAGTGATTAAGATGTCCTTTAAAGCTGCTCAGAATAGAATTATATACACAGGATAGAAAGCTGCTCAGAAAAGAATGATATACACAGGATAAAGGTGGAAAACTAGAAGACCGTGCCAGAAAGAACAACAACGAATGCATTTCTTTGTCCTCCCACTTTGATACTTTGTTCTCTAAAATTCTGAAAGTCAAACTACCCCTTTTAAA
>NW_011494956.1:11673998-11699141 GCF_000754665.1 Bison bison bison | reverse complement strand
ATTTTTTGGCTGTTCTGGGTCTTCCTGCTGCACAAGTTTTTCTCTAGTTGTGGAGACTGGGGGCTCTTCTCTAGTTGTGCATGGGCCTCTCATTGCAGTGGCCTTTCTTAAAGCACAGCACAGGCGCAAGGGTGCACAGGCTTCAGCAGTTGTGGCACATGGGCTCAGTAGTAGCTGTTCCTAGGCTCTGGAGCACAGAATCAATAGCTGTGGTGCACGGGCTTAGCTGCTCTGCAGTATGTGGTACGCTTCTGGTTTGGGTATCGAATCCATGTCTCCTGCATTGACAGGTGGATTCTTTACCACTGAGCCACCAGGGAAGCCCCAAACTATCACTTTTCTGTATCTGTTTCTGTACTAGAGAATAGTGAAAAGAGCATATTATGATTGATTAACCAGGTGTACCAAATTTAAAAATAGGAATTGGTTCGTAACAACTGTTGAGCCCAATCTGGCTTCTTGAGCAAGACCTCAAAGATTCTTCAGAAAAGACTGAATAAGTGGGGACATGAGCTCCAACCTGCACAATCATTACCAGCTGACTGTGATACAGACACACGTTGAGCAGGCAGAACATGCAACCTACAAGATGACATGGTAACGCACAAAAGCTCTTAGTTCAGTTCAGTTCAGTCGCTCAGTTGTGTCCGACTCTTTGCGACCCCATGAACCGGAGCACCAGGCCTCTCTGTCCATCACCAACTCCCGGAGTTTACCCAAACTCATGTCCACTAAGTTGGTAATGCCATCCAACCATCTCATCCTCTGTCGTCCCCTTCTCCTCCTGCCCCTAATCCCTCCCAGCATCAGGGTCTTTTCAAATGAGTCAACTCTTCCCATCAGGTAGCCAAAGTATTGGAGTTTCAGCTTCAACATCAGTCCTTCCAGTGAACACCCAGGACTGATCTCCTTTAGGATGGACTGGTTGGATCTCCGTGCAGTCCACGGGACTCTCAAGAGTCTTCTCCAACACCACAGTTCAAAAGCATCAATTCTTCGGCGCTCAGCCTTCTTCACAGTCTGACTCTCACATCCATACATGACCACTGGAAAAACCATAGCCTTGACTAGACGGACCTTTGTTGGCAAAGTAATGTCTCTGCTTTTTAATATGCTGTCTAGGTTGGTCATAACTTTCCTTCCAAGGAGTAAGCGTCTTTTAATTTCATGGCTGCGGTCACCATCTGCAGTGATTTTGGAGCCCCCAAAAATAAAGTCTGACACTGTTTCCCCATCTATTTACCATGAAGTGATGGGACCGGATGCCATGATCTTAGTTTTGTGAATGTTGAGCTTTAAGCCAACTTTTTCATGCTCCTCTTTCACTTTCATCAAGAGGCTCTTTAGTTCTTCACTTTCTGCCATAGGGTGGTGTCATCTGCATATCTGAGGTTATTGATATTTCTCCCAGCAATCTTGATTCCAGCTTGTGCTTCTTCCAGCCCAGCGTTTCTCGTGATGTACTCTGCATGGAAGTTAAATAAGCAGGGTGACAATATACAGCCTTGACGTACTCCTGTTCCTATTTGGAACCAGCCTGTTGTTCCATGTCCAATTCTAACTGTTGCTTCTGACCTGCATATAGGTTTCTCAAGAGGTAGGTCAGGTGGTCTGGTATTCCCATCTCTTTCAGAATTTTCCACAGTTTATTGTGATCCACACAGTCAAAGGCTGTGGTATAGTCAGTAAAGGCGAAATAGATGTTTTTCTGGAACTCTCTTGCTTTTTCGATGACCCAGAAGATGTTGGCAATTTGATCTCTGGTTTCTCTGCCTTTTCTAAAACCAGCTTGAACATCTGGAAGTTCACTGCTGAAGCCTGGCTTGGAGAATTTTGAGCATTACTTTACTAGCGTGTGAGATGAGTGCAATTGTGTGGTAGTTTGAGCATTCTTTGGCATTGCCTTTCTTTGGGACTGGAATGAAAACTGACCTTTTCCAGTCCTGTGGCCACTGCTGAGTTTTCCAAATTTGCTGACATACTGAGTGCAGCACTTTCACAGCATCATCTTTTAGGAGTTAAAATAGCTCAACTGGAATTCCATCACCTCCACTAGCTTTGTCATATTGATGCTTCCTAAGGCCCACTTGACTTCACTTTCCAGGATGTCTGGCTCTAGGTAAGTGATCACACCATTGTGATTATCTGGGTTGTGAAGTTCTTTTTTTGTATAGTTCTTCTGTGTATTCTTGCCACCTCTTCTTAATATCCTCTGCTTCTGTTAGGTCTATACCATGTCTGTCCTTTATTGAGCCCATCTTTGCATGAATGTTCCCTTGGTATCTCTAATTTTTTGAAGAGATCGGTAGTCTTTCCCATTCTGTTGTTTTTATTTCTTTGCATTGATCGCTGAGGAAGGCTTTCTTATCTCTCCTTGCTATTCTTTGGATCTGCATTCAGATAGGTATATCTTTCCTATTCTCCTTTGCTTGTCACTTCTCTTCTTTTCACAGCTATTTGTAAGGCCTCTTAAGGAGGCAACAAACTCAGGGATCTGCTGAGCAGTAAAACATAAAGCAGCCATAGCACTAACAGTCATGGTTCAGGTCTACGTTAAGTGCTATGGCTGATACAAATGACCTAAGGGATGGTCTTCCTACTCCAGAAACTAAACAAGATAAAAAGGATGAAATACTACACACTCAACATATAAATCACCAATGAGAAGTAAGTAAATAAAGAAATACTTGTATGGTGCCTGACAGGTTTCATACACAATTTAATTTAATTTGATTTAATCATTTCTGACAATCCTGTGAAGTAAGAAAGGCAACATATCATTTTCATTTAGGTAAGTAAATCAAGCCTCAACATGGTTAAGTCTTCCCCACATCATTTAATTAGCAGGATGGCTTCAAATTCTAACATACTGATTTTTTAACTGCTGCACCCATCACCGCAAAGAGTATACAATTCCTCATTTGAAATTCAAGAACATTTGAATTTACTCCCTAAAACCTTTTCGGCTCTTTCAAGCATCTTGCTCTCCGTATACATGAGTGCCAAGTAACTTCTGTTGGTGATAAAGGAAGAAAAGCAGGGACATCCAAAACAAATCAACCATTCAATAAGACTTACTGAGCATCTACTGCGAGCCTGACTGTCAGGTGCCCACTTGAAATAACAATGGGAATTAACACTAGGAAAAGCCCTGTCCTCACAGAACCTTATTTTCTTGAAGGAAAAAAGGAAATTTTAAAAATTACCAATGAGATGAATTATGAAGGGGGAAGCAGATGGTCCTGCAGAAGGGCACAGAAGGGTACAAACACAAAGATGAAGCAAAGTAGATGACCTGAATCAAGCAGTTACATTATAGTAAAAGTAAGGGAAGTACACCTGGGCTTTAGAGCATACCATAGTGAGAGGAAGGAGAGTGAGCGATGGTAAAATGGAGCTGACAGAGGGAACCCCTAAGAAGCATGGCGGGGGTGGGGGAGGCACCAATATATCTGTTAAGCACAAAATCAGAAAGATTTTAAACATTTGGATAGAATAGATCCCCTACCCCACCAAAAGCAGTTAGCAAGCATCCTTTCCACAGCAAGGCAAAAGGAATTCACAAGATTTGAAACTGCAGAGGACAGAAATTCTGAATTAGTGATATACTGATAGGAAAGTTTATTATTCAGTAGTTCAACACATAGTTACTGAGCACTTATTGTATGTCAGGTAACGTCATAGACACTGGATACAGCAGAAAACAAAATGTTAATGTGAATAAAATATCACTGGTGGGGTCCTAGTTGAATGTGCAGTCCTTACTGTTTCATTAGAATGATATAAGCTGTTAAGTTTACTTTTGAACTTGGTTCCTCCTAAGGCCTATTTTTGCCATCTTAAACCCCTCAAATGTGAATTTTATCTGGATTTTAAAAACTTAACCTTGGATGCTGGGGATAATTACTGTATAAATAGACACAAAACTGTATAGTATAGTGCTGACTATATGTTCTATACGTTGAAAGAAAAAGATTAAGGATGGCCAAAAAAGACTGGAAAAGATAAACTAAGTTGAAAAATATATTACTTACTCAGAGGAAAGCATTTAAGACAGATAATCTGTAAAGACATATTTCCACATGTAATGAAAAGCTGACTGCAAACATCTCTCTGATACTGTCTATAATCTGTATGGCTGCCTGAAAGTTATCTGCACCATGCATTATATTAAGCATGTGGGGGAAAATTAGTAAAAGTAAAAATCCCATTTTTAAGATTTTTAGAATACTCACTGAATGGCAAATTAAGCACCATTAAATACTATTATCTAGAGCAAGTGATCTTATATTGGTCAGTTTCTTCAAAGAAGAGCTAATACTACCTACATGAGAACTTAATACTTCAATATTGGATACAATGAGCCCAGAACAGTTTCTACCACAAGCTCTATCTTCATAAATGTTAGCTTATCTTTATTAAAAATACTTTGTACCAATTTATTTGGAAAAGCAGTATATATATATATATACACACACACACACACTACCATATTTATTTATTTTCTTTCATTATAAACAGTCTAAGACAGTATTTCTAATAAAGTCCTTAAAAATTTCTACCTGTGTTTCATGATTCCAAACGCACACGCTACCATTGTAAAGACTGGCCAACATCCATGGCTCTGTAGGATGCAAATCCACACTCTTAACTCGATCAGATCGAGCAGTAAGTTTTCTCTTGATATCAAGTCGCAGAGGCTAAGGAGAAACATGAAAAACAAGCAAACAAAATGTTATATTGCCATGTCAAATGAAACATGTTTGCGATCTTGAGTAAAAACAGACCCTGAGTCTGGGTGAACTCCGGGAGTTGGTGATGGACAGGGAGGCCTGGCGTGCTGCAATTCATGGGGTCACAGAGAGTCGGACACGACTGAGCGACTGAACTGAATTGAACTGAACATGCATACAAAACAATTCAGTTTTTACTTTGCGAAACTGTAGCCACAGTTTAAAGTCTAAAGCACCTACTTATTCACTCATACATACAAAAAATACGACTATTTAAAAAACTTTAACTCATAGCAGCACTTGTCAAACTTTTTGGTTTACAGACACCTCTACAGTATTAATTTTTGAGGACACTAAAAAGCTTCTGTTTATGTGAAGGGTGTGAAAGGCTCAGTTGTGTCCAACTCTTTTACAGCCCCGTGGACTGTAGCCCGCCAGGCTCCTCTGTCCATGGAATTCGCCAGGCAAGAATACTGGAGTGGGTTGCCATTCCCTTCTCCAAAGGATCTTCCCAATTTAGGGATCGAACCCGAGTCTCCTGTATTGCAGGCAGATTCTTTACCGTTTGAGCCACCTTATTTATGTAGATTATATTTATTAATATTTATCATGTTAAAAATTAAAACTAAGACAACTTTAAAATATTCATGTATTAATTCATTTTCAAAAACAAACTAAACCTATTCACGTTAACTTAGACAAAATAACTACAGCTTTGAAAGAAATTCAGTGATAAGAGTAGCAATGTTTACAGTTCTGCAGAACTCTTTAAATTCTGACTTAACAAGACAGTTCATTTCTCGTATCTACTTTGGCCCTCAATATGTTGTGATATGTTGTTCTGGTTGATACATGAGAAAAAAAAAAAAAAACTGGCTCATAGATACAGAGAACAACAGATTGGTAGCTGCCAGAGGTGGAGTGTAGAAGAGGGAGAAATAGGTAGAGGGGGTCAAAAGGTACAAACTTCCAGTTATAAAGTAAATCATGGAGATGTATTGTACAGCAAAGCAGTTAATACAGTGTTGTGTATTTGACAGGTGCTAAGAGAGTAGATCTTAAATGTTCTCACAACAAGAAAAAAACACAAAAACACACAATTTTATAACTATGTATGGTGACAAATGTTAACTGGACTTATTGTGGTGATTGTTTTACTATATATAAATATCAAATCATTGTATTAGACACCTAAAACTAACATAATAATATGTCAATTATACCTTTACTATTTTTTTAAATTGAATTCTTCAGAGAATCGTAGATGTATTTTGGCAATAGTGTTATTATAGTAAATGCTAGACAATGTAATGTGGGATCAATAAGGGCCATGTCCATGAAGGGCTCTGGAGTCAAATGGGAATGTTTATAATATTTTAATGGATTTAAGTTATAATAACCAAATGGAAATTAGAAGAATTTTGAACCAAAGCTAAAATACTCTCTTGTCATAAATACTAAGAGTTTAAAACAGCATTTTTCAACCTGGATTTGTCATCCGAACCACAGAAAAAAAAATGATCTGAATAACTATTTTCTCAGTTCTTCCAAGGATGGCTTTTTAGGAGAAAAGTTAATTCATTATACACACTGATGGCTTATGGCAGTAGTCTCAGTTCTCTCTTGGAAGCAGATATGAGGAAGACTGATTTAAAACCTGTTTCTCCTTCAGCAGGTTTTAAACACAACCTAAGAGTTTACTTGGCAAGTTTAGTTACCATCAAATTTTTATTTTTGCTATCTTCTGTGATGTTCATGAATGGGAGAGAAATTTAACATTACTTTTCTACACAAATGAAGCCTGCTAAATGATTTCAGCAGAGGTAATTTCCTGAGACATAGCAAACACCTCACAAAGCTCTTATTTATTGTTTTGGACATCTATTAAATCTGGGTCACTGACTACTTCAAACCTGGTTCTCACTTCTATAAATGCCTCCCCTACTTCTGGCAACAACCTCCACCTCTTACTTTCCTTTAAAAGATCTAAGTTCTCTGGCTCTTCACAATCGCCACAAAAATGTCTTCTCCATCTCAAACTTTCTACTTTCAAACCATTATTTTCACATTCCTTCCTGAAGCAGGACTTTTTCACTTCATCTATTTCTGAATCTTGCCCCATTAATTACCTTCACAAATATTAACTTTTTTTCTGGTCTTTCCATAGTTAGCAAACATGATGTGTCTATTATATGCCAGGAATCATGGTGGGAGTTTAACATAAGCCAGCATATCTCATACTTTTTCTCCAGCCAATGAGGAAATTGTACACTTTTAAACTATGCACATTTTACCATTAAAAAATGTTTTAAATGATTGATTACTGAGTAAAAGTGAAGGTGGCCCAAGGTACAAAGCAATACCAGTATAACAACATGCCCCTAGTGCACAATCTCAAGAGCCAAGGGCTCTTGCTGCATTTCTCCCAATATTTTAGTGCCTACTTTGAATGAGACATCGTACTAGGGACTGTGGAATACCAAGACGAGTAAGGTACTCATAAAAGTGACTGAAAGTGGCTCAGTCATGTCTGACTCTTTGCGACCCCATGGACTATTCAGCCCATGGAACTCTCCAAGCCAGAATACTGGAGTGGGTAGCCTTTCCCTTCTCCAGAGAATCTTCCCAACCCAGGGATCAAACCCAGGTCTCCAGCATTGCAGGTGGCTTCTTTACCAACTGAACCACAAGGGAAGCCCAAGAATACTGGAGTGGGTGAAAATGAAAGTGAAGTTACTCGGTTGTGTCTGACTATTTGCAACCCTAAGGACTGTAGCCCACCAGGCTTCTCCATCCATGGAATTTTCCACTGGAGTGGGTAGCCTTTCCCTTACTCCAGGGGATCTTCCCAATTGAGGAATCGAACCGGGGTCTCCTGCATTGCGGGCTGATTCTTTACCAACTGAGCTATCAGGAAAGATACTCATATTACAGCCTTAACTCTAAACATCTCCTTGTATCTCCCCAAGGCCGAAGGCATTTAGGACTTAGCTTAAACGTTACTGCCATCATATAATCTTTTGGATTACCCTACTAGAAGTATCCTTTCCTGCAGGATCCTACAGAATTTAACGTTTAATATTTGTGCACATGTCTCTTTTTGGTTTCTAGAGTAGATGCTCCTTAAGAGCTCATTCATGTGCAATATTCAGCACTTTATATATTTGGGTATGGGAGGCTTCTGTGGTGGCTCAGCACTTAAGAATCTGCCTGCCAATACAGGAGACATGGGTTCAGTCCCTGAACTGAGAAGATCCCGTGGAGAAGGAAATGGCAATTAACTCCAGAATTCTTGCCTGGAAAATCCCATGGACAGAGGAGCCTCGGTGTGTCCATGGGGTCACGTGACTGAGCGATTAAACAACAACAAAAGAGGTTTAAGAACAGATAGGATAATCAAGATCTAAAGAATCATGATGCACTCAAGCTTCAGTTCCACTGCTCATCTCAAATGCATGACAGTGGGCAAGTTTACTTAACTTCCCTCAGGTTTGATGTATATAAAACTATTGACTATTATCTATCCCTTAGTGTAATGAGAATTAAATTCAGTATTAAGCAGTAAGAACAGTGCCTTGCCTATTTTAACCACTCCATGAACATTTATAACTCACTCTCCCACCTGCTATGAGAATTAGGAAGCAAATGTTTAGCAAAATCCATGGCACACAGTAAACGCTCTATGGTAAATGAGTGAACAAATTTACATTTAAAATCTTTTGTAAAAGATTTTAAATGTGTTAAAGAATGAAATATTTTATTATAAAAATACTCTTAAAAATCGCAAAAGAAAACTAAATTAGGCAGATGCAAGGGGCTGTTTCCAAAAATGTCCATTTTGAAAACCACAGCACACTCCAGAGCAGGTCCTTGGTAATACAAGGTAGGAGGACTCAAGTTTTGTTCTGGGGCTCTTATCTGGGGACCCAAGAAGGCTCATGAATGAGTATTGGTGGGTGAGAGTATCTGTGAGTGAGCCCATTAAATTTTTATGCAATGCTGTGTTTATGCATTTTTATGGAAATATTCATAATGTTCACAAGTTTCCCCAGGGAATCAACTTCTGTTGCAGTTAAAACTCTGCAGCAATTAGCCTTAAACTTTTTTCCCCCCTTTTAACTGCAAGGTGAGGGACCTGGACTTATTAATCCCTAAGGTCTTCAAGCTCCAAAATCTCTGAAACTGTGTTGCCTAACAAGTTAAAAAAAAAAAAAAAAAAGCAAGAAAATGTTTAAATACAAAATACACAATCTCTTGCATGCTTTTGGAAAGAAATTCTCACACTATCGCACTGTTTTTCTTACTATTATAACTTAAATGCAAAAATATTTAAGCGCATATTTGGGGGTGATAATAAAAAAACGGTGTGATGATTTGTCATTTGTCAAAAATGCTGTATGACTGTCATTCTTCAGTTCAGTCACTCAGTCGTGTCCGACTCTTTGCAACCCCATGGACTGCAGCACGCCAAGCCTCCCTGTTCATCGCCAATTCCCGTTTACTCAAACTCATGTCCATTGAGTTAGTGATGCCATCCAACCATCTCATCCTCTGTCGCTCTCTTCTCCTGCCTTCAATCTTTCCCAGCATCAGGATCTTTTCAGGGTCATTCTTCAGTCACTATATTTGCAAATGCAGACAAGCAGGCCAACCAGTTTTATAAAATACGTCCCAACTCTTCGCTTCTCCCTTGACACTTAAGCTGGGATTCCAAAGCATCTGAAATTCCACTTTTGACTCTATAGGATCCATTCACATTTCGAAAGGTGGGGGGGATGGGGGCGCCTCCCTGTTTAAGTTCGTAGTTTGCGGCATACTATACCAAAATAAGCAGAAGACTGCAAAATCAGCTGTCACCGTTTTAAAGGCACAATGAGGTAGTTTCATCAAAACCTTCTACAGAATTCAACATTTTCGGCTTCCTAAATTTCCCTACACTGCAGACCGCAGAAGCTCTAGCAAACGTCGTAAGCACCGAAATCAGGGACCCTCCAGGCACTGTCTTCCCAAACGACCTGCCGCCTCTTCCCTTCCAGAATTCAAACTGGACCAGGACCCCTCAAGGCCTGAGGCGGTGGCTGCAGCAGGAACCCAGGCCGCGGACAACTGCGGGTCCCAGGCCAGGAGCCCCAAGAATTGGCCTTGGCCACATGGGGCCCCACTGCCTCCTGCAAGGCCTGGACTTACCATGGCTCCGTCGGTCCGAGCCCGGGCGCCCTCACTCGCTACGGACCAAGAAGTCCTGGAGAAACCCACCGACCCGCTGACCAGGCGACTGACTGACGTGGAACTTCCGGGAGGAGTTCTCGCGATAGTAAAGACCAGAGCGAGCGCCTGCGCAAAGTCGGCGCAGGGCTGGTTTCCTAAGCCCCGCCCCAGTTTCCTAGGCAACAGGGCCTCCAAACTGCCCTAAGCGGACCTGGCGCCTCCGGAGAAAGCGGGGTGTGGCCTCTAGAATCCTTTGCAGTGCCTTGGGGCAGCTCATAGTGGAGTAGAAACAAACTGAGAGTTAAAAAAAAAAAAACAAGAAAAAGCGAAATGCTACTTTCGAGTGCTAACGGCCGGAGAAACTCCCCCACAGTGGAGTTGTGTCACAGGAGCTGAGAAGTTCTGTCAGAGGGAGAGGGCGGAGGAGAGAAGGGAAGATGAAGCGAGGCTCTCAGCCCACTTTTACCTTGGTCGGCCTGAGAATGAGGCCCATGTAGTCCTTTCCCGGCCCTGCTCGGGGCACCGATTTCTGTTGGAAAGATGTGGGCGGCTTTCAGGGCTGAGCTTCATACTTCTGAGATCGAAGGGCAGCGAAGAGTCTTCAGCTTTGGAGCTCCCCAGAGACCTGGCTGCGATTCATGGGGTCGCGAAGAGTCGGACACAACTGAGCGACTGAACTGACTGAGGAGATAGGAGTATCATCAGGGCCTGCAGGATCTCCTTTTGTTGAGCATCGACCTCATTGTTCATTCATTTATAATTATATATCAATCTTCGGCTATGTGCCAGAATACTTTCCTCTCATCTTCACATCAAATCTGAATTACCTCCATATTACTGATGAGGAAGTCAGTTCAGTCAGTTCAGTTGCCCTGTCCTGTCTCTGATCCCATGGATGGCAGCACACCAGGCTTACCTGTCCATCACCTACTCCCGGAGCTTGCTCAAACTCATGTCCATCAAGTCGGTGATGCCGTCCAACCGTCTCATCCTCTGTTGTCCCCTTCTCCTCCTGCCTTCTATCTTTTCCAGCATCAGGGTCTTTTCCAATGAGTCAGCTCTTCACATCAGGTGGCCAAAATATTGGAGTTTCAGCCTCAGCATGCGTCCTTCCAATGAATATTCAGGACTGATTTCTTTTAGGATTGACTGGTTTGATCTTACAGTCCAAGGGACTCTCAAGAGTCTTCTCCTATAGCACAGTTCAAAAGCATCAGTTTTTTGGTGCTCAGTTTTCTTTATGGTCCACCCTCCATCCATACATAACTACTAGAAAAACCATAGCTTTTACTATATGGACCTTTGTTGGCAAAGTAATGTCTCTGCTTTTTAATCTAGGTTGGTCATAGCTTGTCTTCCAAGGAGCACGCGTCTTTGAATTTCAGGAAACCAATGAGGAAACTAAAGTTCAAAGAAGTGTCCCAGCCAAGGCCACACAGTAAATCGTAGAGTTAGGATTTGATATGTCCTCAAAGTCCTGTGCTCTTTCTCCTCCACTGAAATACATCTTCATTAAGGTAGTTGAACTCTAGCATAAGGACCTGAGCCGTAGGGATTGCAAAATGAACTGCTAGAGCATTTGCCTACCACCACCTTCTGAGTTCCCACTTTTTAAAATAAATTTAGTTTTTAATTTTCTAAACACAGTGGGCCAAATAACTTTGACCTTTTGCTACATGTAAATGTGTAGCAAAGGCCTGAAAGTAGCCTTGGAGCTTTTGTAGACCTTTAAATTATCAGAAAGGAAAAGAGTTTGTGTGTGTGTGTGTGTGTGTGTGTGTGTGTGTGTGTAGAAAGTAATATTCAGAGGGAGACATATAGACTCTTCATCAAGTAATTTGGCTTTTAGCAGGAGCTTTATTGCTAATGTAATTTCTTTGTGGGTCTTAGTGTTCCTCACCTTAAAAAAAAAATGTTTGTACATCACTAGGTACCCAAGAGTTTACCTAGTTGGTATTGATGAGAGGCTTAGCCCCAAGTATCATACTCACTTGGACTATATATTTTCCATTAAGTTCTGTAGTTGTGCATTATACATTATTTCATGTAATGTACATACTGAATTTGTACTATATCCAAAGCACTATACTAGATGCTGCCTGAAGATTATACCTCTTGGATTTGGGTTGAAAGAAATTTCATTTTAAAGGAATAAGATTCTCAAATATGAACCAATACATAAAATTACATTATGTGTGTGTGTATCCCTGTATTTCAATTGTGGGTTTAAAAGTAAAGAGTAAAACCATTTACTCTTTGGTTTAGAGAAGACTAGAAGATTAGAAAATAACTCTGGGGAAGAAAATAAATAGGAACAAGCTTAGCAAATTGATAAATGGTTTCCCAAAGATTGGACACAATTGGATTTCTGGGGTGACTTTTCAACTCTTCCTTTTTCCAAGTGGAAGCTCACTTGTGCTTCTATTAATACCCTACATACATCCTTTCCTCCCTTTTCTGTTCCCACCCCTTCATTAAAAGTTGAGGGAGTGAGAAGAATTCCTTGAGGAAAAATCTAGTTGGTATTTTTAAAATATATACATGTCTCATCACTTAGCAAAGTGGTGAGTAGAAGAATAAGAGCCTAGTTTCTCCCTTCAAAGGGAGTACAATTTAAGAAACTTCCGTGGAAGTCCAGCAGTTAAGACTCTGCACTTTCAATGCAGGGGTGAAGGGTTTGAATTCTGATCAGGGAACTGAGATATCCTGCATGCTGTGTGGCCAAACTAAAAGGGATTACAAATTTATAAGAAGTACGAGTGAAAATACTCAGCATAAAATATCCAACTGGGGAGATAATTTTTATAAAGGAGGCAGAATTTGAGCTGGACTTTTGGACCACAAAAAGTCTAGTTTGCTTGAAGAATGGTATTCTTTAGAAGTGCATGAAGCAGATGGCTAGAAAGAAAGGATGGTGCTAAAATCCGAAAATTTACTGAAATAGGAATTGGACTTTGATTCAGTAAGCAGTTGGTAACAATTAAGCCAGAAAATTAACATGTTTATGTATGTACTCTGTAAGATTTATCTTTCATTGTTGTGTATGAAGAAATGGATTGGAACAGTGAGACAAGTTTGGAGGAAGTGGGTATGGAAATAACAGTAATATTGAATAAATTTCATTGAGTGCTTACTTTTTTAATTGAAATATGCACTTTGCATGCTACAATTTATATAGTAATACTAGCATATAGTCATTATTTTCTTCAATTTGTAGCTTCACAGGCAGATTCTTTACTGTCTGAGCCATCAGGGAAGCCCAATAGATGAGACTGAAGTGGGTTAGCATGCCCTCCAGAGGATCTTCCCAGCCCAGGGATTGAACCCATTCTCTTATGTCTGGCAGGCAGTTCTTTACCACTAATGCTACCTAGGTAGCCCCCAATACATGAGACGATGAAGCCCAAATGGGTTAAATAATAAGCTCTGTGCCACACTGCTCAAGAGCTGGTGACATACTTGAGATCTGAACCCAAGTTTATTTCCAAAATGACTGCTTTTTCTACTGGACTATGAGTTTTTTCTTTTTCACTAAGAAGTTAGAATCAACAAGATACACAAATGATTTGACTTTGTTTTGAAGTTAAGGGATTGGGAGATATTCTAATGCTAATATTTTGAATCTCGTGAACCAAGAGGAATATCTTTACTTAGAGGAAGAAGTGGAGCCAGAAAATGATACAGAAAAGGCACAATTAGAATAAGACAGCAAGAAAAACTGTATGCTACAGAAGGAAAGGGAGATAGAATATAATAGGGTGACTTATAATCATTCAATTCATTGACAGTAGTCTGGATGGCTTTAGAGAATTTAAGGAAACTTGGTTTTGGGGGGGAAAAACTATTGTCAGTATCCATGGGGTCGCTAAGAGTCAGACACAACTGAGCGACTTCACTTTCACTTTCATGCATTGGAGAAGGAAATGGCAACCCACTCCAGTGTTCTTGCCTGGAGAATCCCAGGGACGGAGAAGCCTGGTGGGCTGCCGTCTATGGGGTCGCACAGAGTCGGACACGACTGAAGCGACTTAGCAGCAGCAGCAGTAGCCTTAAAAAAAATTTTTTTTCAGTCAAGTAATGCTAGAGGGAATAGGTTTGCAAAGGATTAAGAAATGATTGAATGATAAAGCAGTGAAAGTGGTGAGTATAAAATATTTTACCAAAAGTTTAGTCATGAAAAGACAAATGTTGATGTCTCACTGAAAGTGGATTGATTGTTCCTGTATTTGGGGTGTAGTTGACATTAATTACCTCGTGATAACTACTCCACTTGGATAGAGTAAACCTTTACAGTATTGAGTAGGAGCTAGCAAGACAAATGTCAAAAGGGTATATATAGGGCATTTTAAGTGGAAGGACTTGAGAGTTCGATTTTTCCAGAGAACTAAAAGTAGTTAAGCATGCTTGGGCCAAAGAGTAAGAAGGGAGAGGATTGAGAAATGGGACAGGAAGATAGATGAAGCTCAGATCCTGAAAGTCCCTGACTGCCAGGGTAAGAAGTCAGGACTTTACCTTGAAGGCTCTAGGGAACCATTGAAGAATGTCAAGTAGGGTAATCTTCATGCTCTATTACTGATTCATCATTGCATGTCAGTTACTTTCCCTATTAAAGGAAATGTTAAGGTTCTCAGGTGGATTTCTTCAGGAAGTGAATGAGTCTTGACCACATAATCACATACTAACCAGCAGGAGACTAAATTGAGTTGGAGAACCACTGACTTGTCTTCTAAGAAGAATGAAACTTATGGTTGCCTGACACTAGAGGCAAAGTTTTGACTGATTGCAAAAGCATTGTTCGACTACAATATGCTGTACACTTAGTATGATTACCTTTCAAAATTTTAAAACTTGTTAAATTTACTCCATGCGAGCTTGTTGGGGGATTTGGGGTAGATGGAATGATTTCTTTTGTTTACCTGAAAGCATAAATATCCAGATCATTAGTCATGTTTTGATTTTGATACAAGTATAGCTTTACCTTTTTAAAAATTGCATTAGCCTCATATCTTTTAGATTTCCCTGGTGGCTCAGATGGTAAAGCGTCTGCCTGCAATGTGGAAGACCCAGGTTTGATCCTTGGGTTGGGAAGATCCCTTGGAGAAGGAAATGGCGATCCACTCCAGTACTCTTGTCTGGAAAATCCCATGGACGAAGGAGCCTGGTAGGCTACAGTCCATGGGGTTGCAAAGAGTTGGACACGACCAAGCGAGTTCACTTTCAAATCTTTTTAATAAACATATTTAGAGGAGGCAGAGTTTAAAGTGAGATTTGAATGAATAAAGGGAGTGATTTCATAGGTGGGAATTGCTAGACATTGAAAATATGGCAGCAGAGTTTTGGGAGTTTGTCATTTAGTGACCTGTACAGCTGTCCACACATTAGACTTTCTATCAGTTCTTCATATGTGGGGTGCTAAGACTATCCATGGTTGAGGCAGGTTCTGGAGACTCTTTTTGGCTCAGGGTGGTCTTGTGGAATGAACTCTCTGGGTCTCAATTTTGTTACCTACAAAATACATTTATTTTGGAAAAATGAACTCTAAACTCCCTTTCTATTTAGTTTCTTTAGAATTTTAAGTCTGTGATTCTATATTCTTTTCAAATGAAATGGGTGAAGGGAGTGGGTGCAGGATATATTTATAGACTTTTTTTTTTACTTCATTCGGGTGCCAGTGAAGTAGCTCTTTCTGCATATTTTATAGCATGCATTGCTCTTTTTTTTTTTTTTTTCAGGAAGTCATCTTAAGTCAGCAAATTTTTGTTGAAGCTTTATTATCCTTGGAACAATGCTGTATACGCTTGAGGATCCCCAGGGAATATGCTTTGACAACCAATGTTTAACTTTCTTTCCAGAGGAAAGATTTTACAAAGTTTTATATAAGCAAATTGATCAGTTTAGAACAATTATGTTTCCTTAAGAATTAGGTCCTTGTAAATGATAGTTCTGCTTATAAATAAATGAATAATAATGACAGATAGCCTGAATATCAGGCATATAGCAGTTACCTTTAAGTTAATTGAAAAAAAATTTAATGTAAAGGTGAAATATCTGGAGTGACAAGGCACTGCACAGTAAAATTTCCATCAAATTGCCTTATTCCACTTTCTTCTAAAGAATTTGTCAGCTCAAGTTGATCTAAGGGCATTACTTGATTTGAATTCAAATGTAGTTCAAGCCCCAAGGTTTAAAAATGGAGTCCTTGGGCTCTGAGCTCACGATATGTTTTTGTACCCGAAGATGATAATCCAAATCACGTTGAGCCGCACTGTTTCAGGACTTTGCATTTGATGTCAAAGCAACTTCACATGGATAGTGCTTGATCCGTTCACTAAAATCCAAATAGAAGAAGAAAGTGTTTTCTTTGCTAAATATGGTCATACTTTGGTGCCTCTGACATTGACAATAAATACAGATATAACTTTATCCTGAAAAGATTTACATATAAAGTGAATGTTAATTGAATCATATATATATATATATCCATACATATATACAGATGTATGTACATATAGAGGTAAAGTCAATATCTGAGGGAGTTAGAAAAAATTACAGGTGTTTTTGGTTATTTATATTTTCTAACTTTTATGAATGTAAGCTGTATAGTAAAGAAAATAAATTACTTTATGCAAATGTAAATGTAGCAAAGGAGCTTGTCATATGAAGGAACCTTAGTTTCAATCTGACTATAAAGCAAATAAATACATCTTATTTTCTGCATAAATCCCGCTTTTCATTTTATAAAGTCCATTTGAGTTGCAACTCAACTTTTGAGTTGCAAAATGGTATAGTCATATCCAGGCAGTTGCCAAAGCAGAATATGCAATACCTGTCTGAGGGTTTTGAGAAAGGTTTTTTTGCTAAGGTGTATTGCTCATAGAATACAGGGAAGCAGCTTTGTTGAAACGTTTGAAGTTGTGGGCAGGGGTGGAGCAAGGTGAGGCAGTGATCAGGGAGGAGAGGAAGAATGAGACCCACTAAGGAGCCTGGTGGAAGGGCTAGAAGGGTTATATTTAGCAGGTATGTATTAGGATGCCAACAAATGTATTAATATACCAATTATTAGATAGCTGCTACCTTGAATGTCTCTATCATCTTAGCTGAAGCTGATCAAGTGTCTCCCCTGGGTTTTTCCCTATTGTAGCCACTAAAGGAGTAACAACATACTCCCCTGAACTTATGCAATAGCCAGCAGCTAGTCTGGTATTAGGCATCTCTTCTAATTGATGAGTGCTGATGCCTTAGTATTTTGAGTATCAACTCTGCCTGTAAGATAAGGATAATGAGCTGGTCCTTGCTGCATCTATTTGAGGAATCAATGAAAGGAGAAAGCAGGTATTTTAAATTATAAGGTAAGCCTGGTTGGTCTTTGGCAACTTCAGCCTCTCAAGTATCCTCTCCTCCCTTTCCCACCAACTCTGTGTGCCATTACAGGGCCTTGTTCTATGACTTTCTCAAACAAAACTCATCACCTAGCCCATCATATTAAAGTGCAATCAACCAACATGGGTTTTTCAGGCCCTTCTCAGAGTGTCAAGAACTTTATGGGGGACCACATTCTAGGGAAAGAGACCAAATTCATTTTTTTCTTTTCTTCCCAAATTCATTCATTTGTGGTTTTGTATAGAATTATAGGTTTAGCACTAATTTTCTCTGAGCACATTAAAGCTCTATCAGTCTTCCCTCTTGCTGTTAAAAGTCCATTGTCAGTTCCTTCTTTGAAGATAATCTTTTTTTCCTCTGATTGTTTTAAGGTTTTCTCTATGTCTTGATTTTATGAAGTTTTAGTATGAGCGGTTTAGGAATGGGTTTTATTTTGCTGGAATCTACTGAGTCTCTTAAATCTGAGAATAGGTCTCTTTTATCAGTCCTGAAAACTTCTTGACCCCATCTGCTTTTCGCTCTTTTATATCTTCTAGCATGCCAATGTTTGCACCAACCTTGTACCACATTTCCCATGGCTTCTACACACTTCTTTAGCCAGTGTGAATTTTTTCCATTTTCTTCTCTCAGTCCTGCGTTCTGTATAAGGTCTTCTGACCCCACCTTCCCGTTCTTCATTTCTCCCTCATAGTGTCACCATGTTGTAAATGTGATCATTGAGTTTAAAATTTCAATTATTATCTTTATTTTTAGTTTGGTTCTTTTTTTCAGATATAGTATGTAATTTTTCATAGTCTCTGAATAGTTATTTTCATGGTTATTATTTATTTCCATGAACATGGAAGCCTGGGTTTTAAAATCTGGCTTTAATAGCAGAAGTATGTGTGGGTTTATTTCTTCTCTCTGTTGTTTTGCTGGTTCTTGTTTCCTTGATGCTTAGTCATCTCTGATTGGATAACTAGTCACTGCCTTTAAATTGTTGTTGTTTAGTCGCTAAGTTGTGTTAAACTCTTTTGTAATCCCATGGACTCTAGCCCACCAAGCTCTTCTGTCCATGTGATTTTTCCAGGCAAGAATAGTTGGAGCGGGTTTCCATTTCCTTCTCTAGGGGATCTTTTCAACTCACGGATTGAAACCTCATCTCCAGTATTGGCAGGCAGGTTCTTTACCCGTGAGCCACCAGGCAAGCCCATCTTTAAATTATTTAGGGGGATATCTGAAGCCTGGTTTAGATGCGTGCCCTTCAGAGAGGCTTTATTTGGTTTTGCCACGCACCTGATAGCAACTGAGATCTATTCACACCAAGTTCATGACTTAAATGCCTCTGTCCCACCCAGGTCAAGTGTACCCACAGTACAAATCCACAACAGGGTATTCTATGGCTACCCCTTCTTAAAGACATTTAGTTCCTTTTCTTTTGAATTCTTTTGCCTTGCTTATAGCCATGGTAGGGTTTCCTGCAGTCCCCTGAGGTTGATGGGTAGGAGGAGGCAGCTTTATATCTGGTTTATCCTCAGTCTGTATGTGTATTGATTTGGGGAAAGTGAGGCTTCAGTTTCGGTGAGTCTCAGGCTTTGATATGTGCCCATCTAGCTCCTACTGGTCACAGCAGTAATAGCAGATGATCTTAGGAGTTCTGATTATCCCATAGTCTTCCTTCCTACCATTTTGATAGAGGTTTTCATTCAGATATTGACCCAAGGTTGTTTTCGTTTGTTTTTTTAATTGGAGGATAATTGCTTAACAATGATATGTTGGTTTCTGCCATGTAACAACGTGGATCAGCCATAAGTATACACATATCCCCTCCCTGTTGGTCCTGCCTCCCACTGCCCCCCACCATCCCACCCCTGTTGGTTGTCACAGAGCACCAAGCTGACTCCCCTGTTTCTAAGTTGCCACTAGCTCTCTATTTCACACATGGCTGTGGTAGTGTATACATGCCAATGCTACTCTCTCAATTTGTCCCATCCTCTCTTTCCCCCACTGTGTGCACACGTCTGTTCTCTACATCTGTGTCTCTATTCCTGCCCTGCAAATAGGTTCATCAGTACCATTTTTCTAGATTCCATATGTAAGCATTAATATATGATATTTGTTCTTTTCTCATCAAGAGTTTTTATCTGAGTATACCAGCTTGATATTAACAGAAACCAGAAGCCTTGAGCGATTTTATAATTGGGTCTTAACGAAGGCATTTTGAGTATGAAAAACAATAATGCTGGGTTTAATTTAAAAAATTAAAATGGAAAAAGAAAACAAAGGAAAACTCCACAGCACTGCAAAAGCCCAATGTAGAGGCAGAGGTTTATAACAACAGCAAAAAAAACTGTGACTGAGAAAAAAAAAAGTTCAGAAACTTAATTAGATTTCATAGTGCCAATAAAATCGACAACTACAATAGAGGGGGGAATAAAAAGAAAAGAAAAAAAGAAAAAAATCCAAAAGAATCTACAGAACAAATCAAAACATAAGAATAATACATGTTTTTCTTGAGTCACTGCTGTCAGAGTCCTTTCCCTTGCTGGGAGTCACGGTCCACCTCACCTCCCTAGGATGCCCTCAAACACTGTGCTGCTCTCTGGACCTGCTGTGGGGGCAGCTCAGATTCTAATCTGGTCCTACTTCTGTGTGTTCTTGCTTCCAATGTCCACAGCTATCAGAACTAGTGCGTTTTCTTTTGTGGGAGCTCTCAATGACCTTTTATATATTCCATAGACAAAGAATCTGCCTAGTTGATTGTGTGGGTTTAATTTGCAGCTTGTACAGCTAGTGGGAAGGTTTTAGGTCTTCTTCCTTAGCCACACTGCCCCTGGGTTTCAATTGTGATTTTATTTCCACCTCTGCATGTGGGTCGTCTACTGGGGTTTGCTCCTGAGGCTGACCTGGAGGATTTGGGTTTGCCCCTGTGAGGGCCAGGTGTGGAGGTGGTGCAGCTGCTTGGGTCACAGGAGTTCTGGCAGCACCAGGTACTCAGGGGAGTTGGCAGCTAGGGCAGCAGGAAATACAGTGCTCTAGAAGGGTATGGCAACAAGTATTGGCCAATACACTCCAGTATTCTTGCCTGGAGAACCCCACTCCCTGACAGAGAAGCCTGGCAGACCACAGTCTATGGGGTTGCAAAGAGTTGGACACTACCAAAGCAACCCTGTGTGCATAGATGTGAGACTTTTCTTTGCCTGTGGCAGCCCTGCCACAGTGATAGCTGAGTGTGAAGGTGGCCCAGGTGCTTGGCTTGCAGGGATCCTGGTGGTGTCCAGTGTACAGCGACACGGACTGTCTCCGCTGCAGGAGTTATGGCCCTATAAGAGTCTTTTTTCGAGCCTCTTGTACCTGGCGATCAGAAGGTCTCTTCGGCCAGTCTTTCTCCTAGCTCCTCCCATTCAGGCACTTAGAGGGCTACCTTGCCTGAGGTCCTTCTCTGCTGTTTGATGCAGCAGGCACATAGAGGGGCCTCCTTGGCTGGGATCCTATTCTGTAGATTGGCGCATCAGGCACTTAAAGGGGCACCCTGGGTGGGGTCCTACTCTGTAGTTCAGTGCATCAGGCCAGCCTCTCTGTTGTTCAGCTGCAGATAATGGCAAGTGCGGAGAAAGCGGCTATGGTATTGGCTCCACCCTCTAAGTGTGACTCAGCAGTATCTCCTTGTTTCCATGGCTGCCTGGCTTTCCTCCACTGGCATTTCCCACCACAATCTCCTCCCTCACACCCCCTTGATCCATCTCTCCGCAGTCAACAGCAGCCCTCACCCTGGGATTGCTTCACAATCCCTCAACTCCAGCTCCCAGCCACTGTGCCTTCTAGGGCAACTGCATCCCTGTCTGGGGTATGTATGTCTGGTTCTCATTCCATATAGGCTGTCACGGCTCAACTGTTTCACTCTTAGCCTTAAATGTTTCTCCTCCGACTCAGACAATTGCTCCATGTGGGGATCGGATCCCTGCTTCAGTTCCTCCACCTGCTGAGGGCAGGTCCAGTCCTACTAACACTCCTGTTTTTCCCACTAGTTCCTTCATCCTACCGAGTTTTGCGTGGGTCTATATATTCTTTTTCACTGGTCAGGTACTCCTGTCTGCTTTCAGCTGGTGTTCTGCATGCACTTTTTTGTTTGAAGGTGTATTCCTGATGTATCTGTGGAGAGAGATGTACTCCATGTCCACCTACTCTTCCACCATCTTGTTCTCCTCCCACATTGATTTTTGACAGTTCAGTTTAGTTCAGTTGCTCAGTTGTGTCCGACTCTTTGCAACCCCATGAATCGCAGCACGCCAGGCCTCCCTGTCCATCACCAACTCCTAGAGTTCACTCAAACTCACGTCCATGGAGTTGGTGATGCCATCCAACCATCTCATCCTCTGTCGTCCCCTTCTCCTCCTGCCCCCAATCCCTCCCAGCATCAGAGTCTTTTCCAATGAGTCAACTCTTCGCATGAGGTGGCCAAAGTTTCAGCTTTAGCATCATTCCTTCCAAAGAACACCCAGGGCTGAGCTCCTTTAGAATGGACTGGTTGGATCTCCTTGCAGTCCAAGGGACTCTCAAGAGTCTTCTCCGACACCACAGTTCAAATGTATCAATTCCTTGGCGCCCAGCTTTCTTCACAGTCCAACTCTCACATCCATACATGACCAATGGAAAAACCATAGCCTTGACTAGACGGACCTTTGTTGGCACAGTAATAGCCAGAGCGAATTTGGTGAGGCAAGTTGTTATTGTTGTGTAGTCGCTAAGTCATGTCTGACTCTTTTGCGACCCCATGGACTGTAGCACACCAAGTTCCTCTGTCCGTGGGATTTCCCAAGCAAGAATACTGGAGTTCATTGCCATTTCCTTCTACAGGGAATCTTCCCGACCCAGGAATAGAACCTATATCTTCTGCACTGCAGCAGGTTCTTTACCCCTGAGCCACCAGGGAAGCCCAGGGTAGCAAGTAGTCATTCCAAATTAGCCCTGGGTTTGGTCATCATTTATGGAAATAATGCTCTTTTCTCTCCTCAACATATGGGTGGCAAGAAAACAGTCTGAGTCAATCATCAAACCAAGCCTGACCCTTGGTTCTGTGTGACTCAGCTGGTTTCTTGGCTTGTTTCTTATTTCATTGAAAGCCAGGTCAGACTGTCCAGGTGGAATGTTCAAAAAACCAAAGACTTAATGTGAACATTTTCTTTAAGGTCAGGGTAATTTACAATCTGTCCAGAGAAGCTTTTAGAGATTTAGCATGTGATGTTGAACGTGACCGTAATCCACAATGCCCTCTCATGGCCCTTCCTTCCTATCAGAAATTGATTCTGGCATGGTTCGTTCAGATGGAAAGTGACTCTGTCAGCAATTACTGTTTCTTTTTTCACACACTGGGGTTCCCCCCCACCAAAGTATTAAAGCCTCTTTAATGCTCCTTTAGGAAAGGTTAAATACAATTATCACCAACATCTGGAGTCTTATATCTGCCTGCTATTTCTACTGTGCTTTACTCCTTGGACAGTTAGCCATCCAATAGAGTAGAAGAGATTTCCCTCCAATCCTGAGCTTGACTACTCTCTGTGCCAAGTGACCCCGAAGGAAAGCATAACCAAACAAGGCCCTTAGCTCTGGCCATGGTTTACAGCATATGTTTTCTTTTCTCCCTCCCTCTGTGGGTCTTCCTTGCACTTCAGGAACATATGACACTGCCACAAAACTGTTTGTGACCACTTACATCTTGACTCTAGACAGGTCCAGAGAACACACTGACCCCTTTCAATAGATGAGCTGAAGCTGACAAAGAGGGCAGTCAATTCATCTTTGTATATGGCTTTTAGAGCTCCTATAACTTTCAGGGTATTTGGTAAAAGTGAAAGTCACTTTTAGTCACACACTTAAGTTGTGTCTGACTCTTAGCGACCCCATGAACTGTAGCCTGCCAGACTCCTATGTCCTTGTAATTCTCCAGCCAAGAATACTAGAGTGGGTAGCCACTCTCTTCTTTAGGGGACCCAAGGGTCAAACCCGAGTCTCCTGCACTGCAGGCAGATTTTTTACCATCTGAGCCACCAGGAAGGCCCATTTTGGGTAATATGATGGTTAAGTTTATGTGTCAATGTGACAGGATCACCAGGTACCCAGCTATTTAAATAAACATTATCTGGGTAGAGAGGGGATGTCTGTGAAGGTGTTTCCATATGAGATTAGTGTTTCAGTTGGACTGAGTAAAGCTTGTGGCCCTCCCCAGTATGGTGGGCATCATTCCATCTGCTGAGGGCCTCCCTTTCCTCCAAAAAGTGAAGGAAGGGAGAATTTGCTCCGTTCCTGTTTGAGCTGAGATGTTGATCTTCTGCCCTTGGATTGAGATGGAAACCATTGGTTTCCCTGGCTCTCAGACCTTTGGACCCAGATTGAATCATGCTTCCAACTTACCTGGGTTTCCAGTTTGCAGATGGCAAGTCTGGGACTTTGAAACCTCCATAATTATATTCCTCATAATAACTCTCTCTCTCTCTCTCTCTCTCTCTCTCTCACACACACACACACACATATAGTTTCCCAGGTAGCACAGTGGTAAGGATTTGAGGTGCAAGAGATATAGGTTTGATTCCTGGATCAGGAAGATCCCCCAGAGTAGAAAATGGCAACCCACTCTAGTATTCTTGCCTGGAAAACTGCATGGATAGAGGAGCCTGGTGGGCTACAGTCGTGGGGTCTCAAAGAGTCGGACACGACTAAGCATGCATGCACACTCATACACACCTACATAAATATGCTTTGTTTCATAAAGACCCCTGATTAATACAGATGGTGTCTCTTAATAGTGCCCAAGGTGCTCACTTTCTGTTATCAAACTTTTCAATCTGCTTAAATTTATGTCCTCTTTGGTTAAATATAAAAATTCTCCCTTACCATATATAGGTCATTACAGTTTCAGATTCCCAGATGTGAGGAAGATGTTAAGTTAAAATTTTTTTCAACCTATTATTTATTTTAAAGTTCCCATATATGAAAGCATATTGAATATACCTTTTAAAAATGAAGTAGATCCCCTGGAAGTTTGGGCTGGTTAGCATAAGGAGAGGCCCCTGGATAACAGCTATGGATTATGGCAAACCTGCAGGGTGCCGGACCCAACAGCCATTCTCAACCTTCTCGTTATAGCCATCCACTTGAAACACTGACTAGCTTTTCCAGATTTACTTGCAGTGAGGAATGGCCATGTTACACAGTATTGTGCCAGTGGTATGCTAGTAGAAGTCTGTCAGTGCGGGTTCTGAGAAAGCCTTCACTTTCCTAATAGAGGGGACAGATACAGCTGACTCAGTCTCTTCACATTTTCTTCTTACCTTGGGGAAATTTGTCACCTCTAGCAACCTCAGTCTTTTCAATGTAAACTGACAATAATACCTAACTTATGGATTGCTGCAGGTGCTATAAAAATAATACATTTGAAATGAGGTTACCATTTCAAAAAATATTGACCCAATTTTTTTTTACCTCATATTTCGTTTTTTGTGTGTTCTAAAATTCCTCCCCCCATCCCCTTATTCACGGTCAACTAAATTCTGAAAGAGATGGGAATATCAGACCACCTGATCTGCCTCTTGAGAAATTTGTATGCAGGTCAGGAAGCAACAGTTAGAACTGGACATGGAACAACAGACTGGTTCCAAATAGGAAAAGGAGTTCGTCAAGGCTGTATATTGTCACCCTGTTTATTTAACTTCTATGCAGAGTACATCATGAGAAACGCTGGGCTGGAAGAAACACAAGCTGGAATCAAGACTGCCGGGAGAAATATCAATAACCTCAGATATGCAGATGACACCACCCTTATGGCAGAAAGTGAAGACGAACTAAA
>NW_011494956.1:11672573-11673426 GCF_000754665.1 Bison bison bison | reverse complement strand
AACCAGTCTGTTGTTTCATGTCCAGTTCGAACTGTTGCTTCCTGATCTGCATATAGGTTTCTCAAGAGGCAGGTCGGGTGGTCTGGTATTCCCATCTCTTTCAGAATTTTCCACAGTTTATTGTGATCCACACAGTCAAAGGCTTTGACATAGTTAGTAAAGGCGAAATAGATGTTTTTCTGGAACTCTCTTGCTTTTTCAATGATCCAGCGGATGTTGGAAATTTGATCTCTGGTTTCTCTGCCTTTTCTAAAACCTGCTTGAACATCTGGAAGTTCATGGTTCACGTACTGCTGAAGCCTGGCTTGGAGAATTTTGAGCATTACTTTACTAGCGTGTGAGATGAATGCAATTGTGTGGTAGTTTGAGCAAATTTCCAAATTTGCTGGCATATTGCGTGCAGCACTTTCACAGCATCATCTTTCAGGATTTGAAATAGCTCAACTGGAACTCCATCACCTCCACTAGCTTTGATCATAGTGATGCTTTCAAAGGCCCACTTGACTTCACATTCCAGGATGTCTGGCTCTAGGTGAGTGATCACACCGTTGTGATTATCTGGGTCATGAAGATCTTTTTTGTACAGTTCTTCGTGTATTCTTGCCATCTCTTCTTAATATCTTCTGCTTCTGTTAGGTCCCTACCATTTCTGTCCTTTATTGTGCCCATCTTTGCATGAAATGTTCCCTTGGTATCTTTAATTTTCTTGAAGAGATCTCTAGTCTTTCCCATTCTGTTGTTTTCCTCTATTTCTTTGCAATGATCGCTGAGGAAGGCTTTCTTATCTCTCCTTGCTATTCTTTGGAACTCTGCATTCATATGGGTATATCTTTCCTTTTCTCTTTTGCTTTTG
>NW_011494956.1:11670285-11672473 GCF_000754665.1 Bison bison bison | reverse complement strand
CTGGTGTGCTGCGATTCATGGGGTCGCAAAGAGTCGGACACGACTGAGTGACTGATCTGATCTGATATTATGATTACTTCCCCAGAGGTAAGATGTACTGTATAAAAAACAGACTTATGAGAAGTCCCCTTTAGTCACTGAGTAGGTAGAGGAGAGGAAAGAAGGACACAGGACATAGACTAGAGAATTCAACAATTTGGATGTTTTAAAATTTGTAAATATCAGTACTTGACTTCCACTTCCAGGAAAATGAAGTAGACAGACTTTTCCCAACTATTCTTCCTAAGTATAACAGACCATCCAGGAACCCAAGACCCAAATAATGACACAATGGTGAGTTCCCTGGATTGTCGTTTTGTGCTATATATCATCAGCTTCTTTGGAACTGAAGAAGCCAGCAATCTGGAAACGCCAGTGGGCACAAGCAAGCAAACGAACAAACAAAAAAAGCCCAAATAAGAGCCCATTCTTACTAACCAATGGATTAGGAAATAGGAAGTTTAGAAAGACAGGAAAGCTTTAGGTGATAGCCACTTTTCTCTAGCCAAACACTACAGAAAAAAATGCTGCCCCACTCTACTCAAGCCGGCAAAGACCAAATAGTGAGTCTAGGCTTGCACCCATGCCAGACCGTAACGAGGTGTCTCAACCCTCTTGCTGTGGTGGTGTCAGGGAAGGCCAGCACCAAGCTGGATCCTTCATCCCTGCACACCCCCCGCCACAGTGTCAGTGGAGACCATGTGGGGAGCCTGGACTTCCCCTCTGCATGTCAGTAAAGAGATGCCCCTCTTCCTGCTTGAGTGATATCAATGGAGAGTTAGCAGTAAGGTGACCACTGTCCCCTTGACCCTCATGATGTTAGCAGAGCCCATTAGGGAAAAACAATGATACATTCCTACCCCTCCTAGCTAGACAGGTGTCAGTGGAGGTCTGATGGGGAGCTGTAACTCCTACATCCACCTAACAGTAACAAGGAGCTCCCCAATACTGCTCTTAGGTGTCAAAGGAGGCTAAATAGTGAACCTGAGCTTCTACTTGCATCTGCCAATGAGATGCCTCTCTTCTCCCCACATCACTAGAGCGTGTCAGAGGAAGTCAGCTAAAACACAAGGTTCAAATAAGGTCAAAAGTCAAGCACAATACCCAAAATGTCCAGATTTCAATTGAAAATCACTCATCATTCAAAGCATCAGAAAGATTTCAAACTGAATGGAAAAATACAATCAATAGATGTCAACACCAAGATGCCAGAATTGCTAGAACTATCTGACAATGATTTTAAAGCAGTCATCTTAAAAATGTTTTGTGAGCAATTATGAACACGCTTGAAACAAGTGAAAAGTGAAAAAAGAAAGTTTCAGCAAGAAAACGAAATACATAAAGAAGAATATTTGTGTCATCAGAGTCCTGGAAGGAGAGGGAAAAGAGTATGAAGCTGAAGTGGATCAATTTCTAAAAAATACACAACTAACCTAATATGAAATAGACAATTTGAATAACTTTATTACCATTAAGGAATTAAGGGCTTCCCTGGTGTCTCAGATGGTGAAGAATCTGCCTGCAATGTAGGAGACCTGGGTTTGATCCCTGGGTTGGGAAAATCTCCAGGAGAAGGGAATGGCTACCCAGTCCAGTCAGTAGACAATTTGAATACCTTTATTACTATTTTAAAAATTGAGTTTATAATTTTAAAACTCCTCAAAGAGAAGTCTCCAGGCTCAAACGCTTTCACTGGAGAATTCTACCAAATGTCTAAAGAGCATTTATCACAAATTCTACACAGTCTCTTTTAGGGAAAAGGAAACGGAATTTTCCACATCATTTTATAAAGCTGCTGCTGCTAAGTCACTTCAGTTGTGTGACCAGGCTCCCCCGTCCCTGGGATTCTCCAGGCAAGAATACTGGGGTGGGTTGCCGTTTCCTTCTATAAAGCTGGTGTTACCCTAATACCAAAAATAAAAACCCTGAAGACCTCAAGAACTTAGACATAAAAAGCCTCAACAAAATATTAGCACATGTAATTCAGCAATATGTACAAGTAGTTATACATCAGAGTCAGTTCAGTTCAGTCAGTTCAGTCGCTCAGTCGTGTCCGACTCTTTGTGACCCCATGAATCACAGCACGCCAGGCCTCCCTGTCCATCACCAACTCCCAGAGTTCACTCAAACTCATGTCCATCGAGTCGGT
>NW_011494956.1:11669037-11669791 GCF_000754665.1 Bison bison bison | reverse complement strand
GTCAGCTCCCAGTCTTGTTTTTGTTGACTGTATAGAGCTTTTCCATCTTCGGCTACAAAGAATATAATCAATCTGATTTCGATGTTGACCATCTGGTGATGTCCATGTGTAGAGTCTTCTCTTGTGTTGTTGGAAGAGAGTATTTGCTATGACCAGTGTGTTCTCTTGGCAAAACTCTATTAGCCTTTGCCCCGCTTCATTCCATACTCTAAGGGCAAATTTGCCTGTTACTCCAGGTGTTTCTTGACTTCCTACTTTTGCATTCCAGTCCCCTATAATGAAAAGGACATCTTTTTTGGTGTTAGTTCTAAAAGGTCTTGTAGGTCTTCATAGAACTGTTCAACTTCAGCTTCTTCAGCGTTACTGGTTGGGGCATAGACTTGGATTACCGTGAATGGTTTGCCTTGGAAGTGAAAAGAGATCATTCTGTCGTTTTTGAGATTGCATCCAAGTACTGCATTTTGAACTCTTCTGTTGACCATGATGGCTACTCCATCTCTTCTAAGGGATTCCTGCCCACAGTAGTAGATATAATGGTCATCTGAGTTAAATTCACTCATTCCAGTCCATTTTAGTTTGCTGATTTCTAGAATGTCGACATTCACTCTTGCCATCTCCTGTTTGACCACTTCCAATTTGCCTTGATTCATGGACCTGACATTCCAGGTTCCTATGCAATATTGCTCTTTACAGCATTGGATCTTGCTTCTATCACCAGTCACATCCACAGCTGGATATTGTTTTTGCTTTGGCT
>NW_011494956.1:11667163-11668937 GCF_000754665.1 Bison bison bison | reverse complement strand
AGACCCTGATGCTGGGAAAGATTGAAGGCAGGAAGAGAAGGGGATGACAGAGGATGAGATGGTTGGATGACATTACTGACTCAATGGACATGAGTTTGTGCAAGCTCCAGAAGATGGTGAAAGACAGGGAAGCCTGGAGTGCTGCAGTCCATGGGATGGAAAAAAGTCAGACACAACTGAGCAACCGAACAACAACTAAAATAAATAGAAAGACAATCCTTGCTCATGGATTAGGAGACTCAGTATAGAAAAGATGTCAACTCTTTCCAAACTGATGCACAGATTTATATATATTTGCAATTCCTATCAAAATTCCAGCAAAGTATTTTGTACATATAGACAAAATTATTCTAAAATTTGTATGGAAAGATAGAGGAACTACAATGGATAAAACTATTTTGAAAAAAAATAAAGTGAGAGGAATAATCTTTTTAAGGCCTATTATGTAGTTACAGTAACAAAACCACATGGCATTGGAAGAAGTATATTCACGTAGATCAGTGAAACAGGAATAGAGAACCCAGAAATAGATGCACACAAGTATGCTGGACTGATTTTTAACAAAAGTGCAAAAACGATTCAATTGAAGAAATACAGGCTTTTCAACAAATGATACTGGAGCAGTTGGATATCCAGAGAGGAAAAAGAGAACTTCACTCTGTCTCATAATTTGCATAAAATTAACTCAAGATGAATCATAGACTTAAGTGTAAAATATAAAACTATAGAGCTTTTTAAGGAAAAACAGGAGAAAATCTGCAGATCTAAAGCTAGGCAAAGAATTATTAAACTTGACCACAAAAGCACAATCCAAATAAGAAAAATTTGATAAATGGGACTTCATAAAAATTGAAAATGTTCTGCTCTGTGAAGGACTCTGTTAAGAGGATAAAAAAGATAAACTACAGGCTGAAAGAAATATTTATACACTACAAGTCTTGCAAAAGACTAGTATCTAGAATACACAGGGAATGCTCAAAACTCAACAGTAAAACAAATAATTCAATTATAAAATGGGCAAAAAACATGAAAAGAATCTTGCTAAACGAGAATTTCACCAAAGAGAATATACAGAAGGCAAATAAAGACATAAAAAGATGTTCATCTGTAGCCATTGGTAAAATACAAATTAAAACCACAGTGAGGTATTACTATACACGTGTCAGAATGGCTAAAATGCTGATGAAGATGTGGAACAAATGGATGACTCATACATTGCTGATGGAGATGTAAAATAGTGAGACTGCTCAGGAAAAGTGTAGCAGCTTCTTGAAAAACTAACCATGCATCTACCATACAATTTAGTCACTGTACTTCTAGGATTCTATCCCAAAGATACGAAACGTACATTCACAAAAAACCTGTACCCAACTATTTACAGCAGCTTTATTTGTGTTAACTCCCAAACTGGAAACAATCCAGATGTCCTTCAGCATGAAAATGGTTAAACAATCTGTGGCACATACACACCATGGAACACTACTCAGCCATAAAAATGGAGGGGCTACTGATAATACATATGACAATCTGGATGAATTGCCAGAGAATGAAGCTGGGCTTCCTAGGTGGTGCAGTGGTAAAGAATCTGCCTGCCAGTGCAGGAGACTCAGGAGACAGTGGGTTCTATCCCTGGGTTGGGAAGATTCCCTGGAGAAGGAAATGGCAACCCACTCCAGCATTCATGCCTGGAAAATTCTATGGACAGAGGAGCCTGGTGGGCTACAGTCCATGGGGTTGCAAAGAGCCGGATGTGACTGAGCGCGTGCACACAATG
>NW_011494956.1:11665446-11667063 GCF_000754665.1 Bison bison bison | reverse complement strand
TGACTAGTTTTCTGTGATTATGGTTTCAGTGTGTCTGCCCTCTGATGCCCTCTCGCAACACCTACCTTCTTACTTGGGTTTCTCTTACCTTGGATGTGGGGTATCTTTTCATGGCTGCTCCAGCAAAGCACAGCCACTGCTCCTTACCTTGGACGAGGGATATCTCCTCACAGCCGCCCCTCCTGACCTTGAACGTGGAGTAACTCCTCTTGGCCCTCCTTTGTCCACACAGCCACCGCTCCTTAGAAAACTCAGCAGTGGCCACAGGACTGGAAAAGGTCAGTTTTCATTCGAAACCCAAAGAAAGGCAATGCCAAAGAATGCTCAAACATCAGAGTCAAGTGGGGTTTATTCATGCAAGGGTGGGATGCAAGGGTGGTTCAATATTTGAAAATCAATCAGTGTAATACACCATATCAATGGGCCAAAAAAATCACATGATGGTATCAGTTGAACTCCTATTAATGATAAAATCTCTCAGAAAATTAGGAATAGAAGGGAATTTCCTTAAGTTGATAAAGTGAAAGTGAAAGTGAAGTCTCTCAGTCGTGTCCGACTCTTTGCGACCCCGTGGACTATAGCCTTCCAGGTTCCTCCGTCCATGGGCTTCTCCAGGCAAGATAAAAGTCATCTCTAAAAACCTTCAGTAACATTATAGTTAATGGTAAAGGATTGAATACTTTCCCCCCAAGATTAGGAACAAAGCAAAGACATCTACTCTCATTGCTCTTATTCAACATAGTGATAGAAGTTCTAATTCATGCATTAAGGCAAGAAAAGAAAAATAAAAAGCATACATATTGGAAAGGAAGAAATAAAACTGTCTGTATTTACAGATGACATGGTTGTCTATGTAGAAAATCTCAAGTAATCTCCACGGAACTACAACAAAGGAGTGGCTTTAGCAAGTTTGCATGATAAAGATAAACATACAAAATTGATTGCTATATACTAGCAATGAACACAAGGACAATGAAATTAAAAATACAATGCTGTGTGCTAAGTCTCTTCAGTCATGTCCAAGTCTTTGTGACCCTATGGACTGTAGTCCACCATGGTCCTCTGTCCATGGGATTCTCCAGGCGAGACTACTGGAGTAGGTTGCCATTCCGTTTTCCAGGGGATCTCCTGACCCAGGGATTGAACCCGTGTCTCTTACATCTCCTGCATTTGTAGGTAGGTTCTTAACCACCAGTGCCAACCAGGAAGCCCAAGCTACCAGTTATAATTGCTTCAAAAATTAAATACTTCGATGTAAATGTAGCAATACTTGTATAGAACTTGTATGCTGAGAACTACACAACACTGATAAAATAAAGAAGATCTAAAGGTCTGTATAATCAAAGCTATGGTTTTTCTGGTAGTCATGTATGGATGTGAGAGTTGAACCACAAAGTAAACTGAGCACCGAAGAATTGATGCTTTCGAATTGTGGTGCTGGAGAAGACTCTTGAGAGTCCCTTGGAATGCAAGGAGATCAAATCAGTCAATCCTAAAGGAAATCAACCCTGAATATTCATTGGAAGGACTGATGCTGAAGCTGAAGCTCCAATACTTTGGCCATCTGATGGGAAGAGCCAACTCACTGGAAAAGACCCTGATGCTGGGAAAGATTGA
>NW_011494956.1:11664925-11665346 GCF_000754665.1 Bison bison bison | reverse complement strand
CTGACATTCCAGGTTCCTATGCAATATTGCTCTTTACAGCATTGGATCTTGCTTCTATCACCAGTCACATCCACAGCTGGATATTGTTTTTGCTTTGGCTCCATCCCTTCATTTTTTTCTGGAGTTATTTCTCCACTGATCTCTAGTAGCATATTGGGCACCTACTGACCCGGGGAGTTCCCCTTTCAGTATCCTATCATTTTGCCTTTTCATACTGTTCATGGGGTTCTCAAGGCAAGAAATACTGAAGTGGTTTGCCATTCCCTTCTCCAGTGGACCACATTCTGTCAGATCTCTCCACCATGATCGCCTGTCTTGGGTGGCCCAACATGGCATGGCTTAGTTTCATTGAGTTAGACAAGGCTGTGGTCTGTGTGATCAGATTGACTAGTTTTCTGTGATTATGGTTTCAGTGTGTCTG
>NW_011494956.1:11658429-11664699 GCF_000754665.1 Bison bison bison | reverse complement strand
CACACAATGCTGAGTTCAAAAGCCAATTCTAAATGGTTATATACTATATTATTTACAGTATGTGTGGATGAAATGACAAGTTTGTGGACATGGAGAACAGATGAGTGGTTGCCAGGAGCGAGAGGACCATGGGGGCGATAAAAGGAGGTGTGGCTAAAAAGGGCAGCAGCAGGAATCACTGTGGTGATGGTAAAGTTCTATATCTCAACTGTATCAGTACCAGTATCCCAGTTGTGATCTTGTACGGTAGTTTTACAAGATGCTACCTTTGGGGAAAATGAGCAAGTTACATGATATCTCTGTATTCTTTCTGACAACTGCGTGTGAATTTACAATTACCTCAAAATAAAAAGCTTAATTAAAAGTATCAGTGCTTTGTGCAAGAAAAGTTCTTTTTTTTATTTTTTATAAAGCAACTTACTTTAATTGAGAACTATTGTCCATGACTGAAGCAACTTAGCAGCAGCAGCATTGTCCTAGAAGTTTAAGCAAGTTGATTTTTATTTAACTTTTTATTTTGAATTTCCTCTGGATTCACAGAGAAATTGTAAAATAGCATGGTTTCCATATATCCTTCACCTATACACTCCCAATTATTAACATTTTGTATAAACATCTGTTGTTACCAGAACCAGGAAATTGACATTGCTACAATCCTGTTAACCAAATTGAAGACCCCATTCAGTTTTTTGTTAATTCTCAGGATCCCATGTTGTATCTGGTTGTTATTTCCCCTATTCTCTGACTAGTTCTAACTGTTCCTCAGATTTTCCTTGTTGTTCATGATCTTGACATCACCAAAAATCAAGGCTTTTTTTTTGTTGTTGAATGCTTCTCATTGCAGGCCTATCTTCTTGTTATTGGACTGGGTCCTTGTGCTGTGAAGCCATCGAAAGCTTTCAGCTTCTGAAATTTGCAAAGGATTCCTAGGGAAAGAAAGGGGTGGTGGGTGGTGGTGGGAGAATTCACTGCTATTGCTGGGTCCTGTGAAGCAAGGTCCTTTCCCTCCTGAACCTTTAGATGTGTCCCTGGGAGGAAAACCACAGAAGTCCAAAGAGGCTTGTGCAACTCAAGGGCTAGAGGTCAGGAGACTTCTCAGTCAGCACGAACAGGAAATGTCCAAGATATTACACAAATCCCCATCATTTTGCCCCCATAGCTAGATGCAATCAGGGGGTTGAAGGGGACCTACAAATTGGCTCTCCACCTAGCAGAATAAGGGCTCAGATCCAAATCTATTTTGAGTTAGAGCAAAATAAAGATTACATTTCTTATGCTCCTGAGTTGAAATTCATCCTCGTTGGTAATAATGGAATATATGTCATCGAATATTGTGAACAAAAAGATATATACATATATATATATATATGCCTAGTGGTGTGTGAATGTATGAGTGTGTGGTTTGTTCTGAGCAGAAAGAGCAGCATGTTCAAAGCCTGGAGATAGACATAAGCATGTGTATTTTGGGAGCTGCATAATGTTCATGGGAAAGTACGCACCACCGGCTGTCTTGTCAGGTGGGGTTCCCTTCTATACTGTGTTGTGTTCCTTCTTTTACACATGGGTTGCAGTGCACCAAGCTGGGATGATCTTTTTATGAAATGCCATACCCCCCATCTGGGTAATGATGCTGCATGTCTTTGGTTTTCCAGACCACCCCAAGGGTGTGCTGCCAGTGACCACAAGGGGGCATCCTTGGCACGTTTATGAGTGTGGGTGGGGAGCCTTGCCTCTCCTTCCTCCAGGTGATGAGCAGCTGAAGGAATGCAGCCACTCCACCACCAATAAAACTCCCAAACACCATGCAGTTCTTTATGGACTGAGACTCAAACTTCCAGACTTGTGAAATAATAGAGTTTCAGACCAACGAGGTTCCTAGAGGGGCCAACACCCTAAATTTGCAAGTGGGCCAACTGAGGGACAGATAGGGAAGTATTCTTTGTCTCAATGCCCAGCAAGCCAGGGACCGAGTCTCTGGGTCTCTGAGCCCCCATCCGAGTGTCTTGTGGCTACCTCACCATGTTTCATGACCCTCTGGGGTAGCTTCTTCCCGGGAAAGCGCTACCTGTCCCCCAACAGTCCACCTAAATCCTACCCAGCTTTCAGAGACCCCCTCATGAACTTTTCCATGGAAATTCTTCTCATGCTGTGCTGTGCTTAGTCACTCAGTTGTGTCCGACTCTTTGTAACCCCGTGGACTGTATAGCCCACCAGGCTCCTCTGTCCATGGGGATTCTCCAGGCAAGAATGTTGCGGTGGGTAGCCATGCCCTCCTCCAGGGGCTTTTTCCCAACCCAGGGATCGAACCCAGTTCTCCCGCATTGCAAGTGTATTCTTTACCAACTGAGCACCAGGGAAGCCCAAGAATACTGGAGTGGGTAGCTTATCCCTTCTCCAGAGGATCTTCCTGACCCAGAAATCGAACCAGGATCTCTTGCCTGGCAGGCAGATTCTTTACCAGCTGAGCTACCAGGGAAGCCCTCTTGTCATACTATTTGGCAATTAAACAAGCCAAAACATTGTTTTAATGTCTTATCTTCTAAGGTTGTTTTGTCTGCTTGAAAATATATGCGTGTGTATATATTGCTATTACTTAATTTTTAAGCCTTTATGCGTTACATTATGCAATAAAATCATTTAATTCTCAAGGATGGACATCATACTCTGTGTGTGTGTTCTCCCAACAGTACCAAGCATAATATCATGCGTCCAGTGGACAGATACAAATGCATATTAGTTGATTGGATGCTGGCAGCACAAGCTGACTGAAATCTAACATGTGTTACAAAGGCAGTGTCATATGGAGATTAGTAGGCCTGGTTTTGACAGGCTGTGTGACCTTGAACCTCAGTTTGCTTATCTGCAATATGGGATAATGATATTAATTCTCACAGGACTGACAAGAGCTTTAAATCTTTCATATACATTTATGTACATATGGCATACAACATACTTATATACACACATGGTCACAACCAAAAGCCTTCAGTTGATGGCAGCCATTATGACTACTAATGTCATGATTTGGAGACCACTGAAGGTCTATTAGCTGCATGGAATTCCATGGCCTCAAACTCAGCCTTCAACAAACACAGTCATTTCAACACCTCACAGAAGGGTTACAGGATTCAGGCAGGGAGACACGGGTGTGTGACCATAATTCTCACTCATTCTTATCCGTTTCCCACTGTCGTTTCCATGAAAAATGGTGGTGTATATTTGATATATTATATATATAATAAAATTCTATTTTTATCTTATAAAAGTAATTATAATATTAATCATATATTATTTGGATGGCATCACCAACTAGATGGACATGAGTTTGAGAGAGCTCTGGGAGTTGGTGATGGACAGGGAAGCCTGGCATGCTGCAGTCCATGGAGTTGTGCAGAGTTGGACACGACTGAGCGACTGAACTGAATTGTATATTAATTAATAATACAAAATATTATATATTATATATGTATATTATAACATAAAACAGATAGCTTCAGGGAAACCCCTCCAAAAATCCCCAAACAAGCTCAGTCCCTTCAGTCAAGTCCAACTCTTTGGGACCCCAAGGACTGTAGCCCACAAGGCTGCTCCATCCATGGAGATTCTCCAGGCAAGAATACTGGAGCGGGTAGCCATGCCCTCCTCCAGGGGATCATCCCCACCCAGAGACTGAACCCACACCCCTTATGTCTCCTGCATTGGCAGGCGGGTTCTTTACCACCAGCACCACCTGGTAGCCCTAAAGAGTTGGTGCTGCTGCTGCCAAGTCGCTTCAGTCATGTCCGACTCTGTGCGACCCATAGACGGCAGCCCACCAGGCTTCCTGTCCCTGGGATTCTCCAGGCAAGAACACTGGAGTGGGTTGCCATTTCCTTCTCCAATGCATGAAAGTGAAAAGTGAAAGTGAAGTCGCTCAGTTGTGTCTGACTCTAGCGACCCCACGGACTGCAGCCTACCAGGCTCCTCCGTCCATGGGATTTTCTAGGCAAAAGTACTGGTTGGGGTGCCATTGCCTTCTGGTCCTAAAGTTGTTAGCCATATTCTCTCTGCGTAAATACTTTCAGGCACTAGGCGGTGCCTAAGTACTTCTCAGTGGCAGCATTTTTGCTCTTTACCCACAGGGAGTCAGCTCTGAAAGTCTTTAAGTGAATCTTTCTCGACCTACTGCGGAGTGAGCAGATCATTTCCTTAGCTGATTCAGATGTATTATGATGTGCTGGAAAACCTGAGCATTCTCTTACCCTGTGGAGATTAATTACCTTGAAATATTCATTGGATTAAATGTATTTAAACATGCACTGTTAAAGCTCAGCGCTGCAAAATGCCATACTCAAGATCTATACTGTGGGCATTAAATAATTAACTTTCCTGTGGGAAAGGGAGGGAGAGAGAGAGAGAAGAAGAGGGGAGGAGAGAAAGAGAGGGAGAGACCGAAAGAGAGGGCTTATTTAGTACCAGGCCATGGGTGAGACTGATAGTCGCCAAGTCTAAAACTTTCCACAAATCGGCTAAATTCTGGATTGCCCTAATATGAGACTCATGTGACCTTGGGAAAAATACTTCACCTCCCTAAGCCTCAGCTTCCTCATCTGTAAATTAGGAATGATAGCCCTCAGAAGTGTGAATGTTACACGCCTAATATGTGGAAAGCCCTGGGCAGCTTTGTCTAAAACATTGTAGGCACTCATACAAAACAAGATTCAGGGTTTGTTGTTGTTGTTGTTGTTGCTGTTCCTTTAGATGCAGAAAAGGCCTCAGTTCTGGCTCTGTGCCCTCTTCGTCTTCCTTCTCTGTGTTTCCCCTCGGCTCTAGGAGAAGCATTGGAGAATGAACGTTACGTGCACAGACTCAGGAGCTAAACTGCCCCAGTCCATGGTCCAGATCCACCACACACCCGCTGTGTGAACTTGGGCAAATTTCTAAACTTCTAGTGCCTCAGTTTCTTTATCTGTAAAATGGGATAATAATGGTACCTTACTTTAGGGTTGTTAGGCAGATTGAATGAGTCATCACCACTAAAGTCACGAGAGCGTACATGCTGCATAATTAGTGCTCTCCAGATGTTGTTATTCCTGTTATTTCAGGTTCAATTCAGGCTTCACAGGAATCTGCCTCATGGCTGGCCTTAACATGCAGGGTAGGGGGTGAACTGGCTCCCAGTGCCCCATCCTGTCCGTCTCAGGGCCATACACAGATCTTAGAACTTCTGGAAGCTCCTGTGCAGACCTACCTTCTGCACACCTGCTCCCTGCTCCGAGCCTTCTCTCTTTTATTCAGTAAAATATCCCTCCTCCTTAGTAGCCTGCTTTGTGGCTGCTGTGGAAAATGAAGCAAACCAGCTAATTCACACTAAGATGCTAATGGCACTATAAGCTCCAAGGGAACAGAAATCCCAATTGTCTTACTCACTACTTATCCCTAGTACCTGGCAGGTGCCTGGGGGTAGAAAGTGCTTAACAAATGTCTGCTACATGACTATTTGGACCTTAGTTGAAAGGCATGCATCTTGAATCATGGGATTCAAAACCTTAGTTGAAAGGTGTGCATCCTGAATGATGGGGTTTCAGACATCTTAACAGGCTGGAGAGGAAACTGGGAAAGACAGGGGACTCCAACCTGTGTCTGCCAGACTGCAGTGTCTAGGGGAACTTCTACTTCACTTAAGTACATAGCAGTATTTTTTAAAAACTTTTTATTTTGAAATTAATTTTTGGCAACAGAAAAGTTGCCAAAATAGTCCTCATCTCTCAGTTCCCCTGAAAGTAAATGCTAATACTTTAGCCATAGTCCAGTGATCAAAACCATGGAATTGACATTGGTACTATGAATGTGACTATTAGTGGTATTAATTTCTATTAACTAAACTTTAGGCCTGACCTGAATTTCTTCCACTAATGTAGAGCTCACATTACATTTAGTTGCCAGGACTCCTAATCTCTTCTAATCTGTGACAAGTTTCTTAGTCTTTCCTAGTCCTTGGTGACTTTGCCACTTTAAAGAACACTAGTCAGTTATATTGTAGATTATCTGTCATTTGGGGTTTATTGGAAGTTTCTCACTATTAGATTGAGGTTATAGATTTCTGACAGGAATAGCTCAGAGTGATGTGACCTTCTCAGCATGTATATCTGGAGGTATATGATGTCAATATGCCTTATTACTGGTGATAATTAACCTTGAGCAGTTGCTTGAGGGGGTGTCTTCTGGGTTTCTCTAGTAAAAAATTGCTATTTTTACCTTTATAATTAATAAATACCTTGGGGGAAATAC
>NW_011494956.1:11640328-11658329 GCF_000754665.1 Bison bison bison | reverse complement strand
TCAAAACTATGCAAATATTCTGTTTATCCTCAAACTTTCTCATACTAATTTGAGCATCCATCAGTAGGTTTTGCCTGTAATAACTGTTGCTGTAGTATTAAAAAATCATGATTTTTTTACATTTATTTTTTTAAGTTGAGGTATAAATTGATTTACAAGATTTTTTTACAGTTCTCATTTCTTCTACATTTATTTTTGGGGATTCTTCCCTATAGAAGAGTCATCCCTTCTTCTCATTTAATTACTTATGCAATAAAATTTATGTTAATATAGAATCATTTATATTTATTTTATTTTATAATACAGTCCTTACTTTAGTTATTTCTCATTTTGCTTCAGTTTTGGTCGATGGGGTTGCCTTTAAGTTGATTGTGCTTCTTATCACATGCTCCATTTTTTGAGCCTTCCCATTAAGTCATTTGGATCTCTGGGTCAGGAAGCTCCCTGGAGGAGGACCAACCCACTCTAGTATTCTTGCTTGGAGAATCCCATGGACAGAGAAGCCTGGAGGGCTATGGTCCATAGTGTTGCAAAGAGTCAGACACGACTGAAGCAATTTAGCATGCATGCATGCATAAGATCATATTTGGTAACCACAGAGATCACCTGGGCATATCCCATATTGTATACTGGGAGGAAAGTCCAAGAAAGCAGGCTGCTCTTAGGGGTGGTTGGGCTTAGAAGCCAGGTCTGCTGGATGCATGTGGACCTTTTGCCTCTCCACATTTCACAGCCTTTGTTTACCAAGAAATTCATGTAACCCTGTGCATCCCTCCCACTTCTGATTCCTAGGGCTCATCCAGTCCATGGAAGCCTGGGAGGCATGGCTCTCTCCACTTCTACCTGGAAACTCCTGGACCAAAGTGTCATGCAGGACTAAACTTCTCTGGTGACTCTTTGCATCTTCCCCCAACTCCTGGCAGGCAGTCAATACTTTGGGAAGGTAAACCTTTAGATTATCATTATTGTTGTTGTTATACAACTGTAAAAGTGTAGCATCTCACTTTTCAGCTAGTGTGGACAGCTACAAGTTGAGAAGCTACGAGTTGGCTGAAGGAAACAGGCTTGCAAGTGGGGCTTGTCTTCAGGGACCTTGAGATCATTTGAGCAAATGAGATTATACATATGATCACTGTCTTTTCATAATTTAAGACTACTAACTCATTTAATGTGAACATTTAAAATATGTGAAAATATTTTAAGATTCTGTTTTGGTGTAGCTTCTTTTTTTAAGTATCAGGAGCCTCAAGAGTAGGACTGACAATTGGATATCTTTATGTAAAAACACAATTCTTGACCCTTATGTGACTCTATATACAAACATTAGCATAAAGTGGATCATAGACTTGAATGTAAGAGCCAACTAAAAGACTTCTAGAAGAAAATATAAATTAAGACCTTAGCTACCTTGGGTTAGAAAAAGTTTCTTAATAGGACACAAAAAGCATGAATCATAAAAGAAAAAATGATTAAATTGAACTTCATTAAAGACAGTGTCTTCAAAAGACACTATTAAGAAAATGAAATATCATGGTCTAGTCTGGTAGGAAATGATTGCAAAGCATATATCTAACAATAGATTGTATTTAAAATACATGAAAGCTTTCTCAGAACTCAATAATAAGACAAGCAACCCAATTAAAAATGGGCAAAAGGCTTGAACAAATACTTTACTAAAGAATATATACAGATGGCAAATAAATACATGAAAAGATGCTCAACATTAGTCAAAAACATAGTGAGATACTACCACACACCCTCTAGATGACTAAAATTAAAAAGACAATACCAAGATTTGGCAAGAATATGGAGCAACTGAAACTTTCACACACTACTGGCGTGAATGTAAAATTATAAGGCCACTTTGGAAAACAGTTTGAGTCTATAGAGTTAAACATATACTTACTTTAATTTCTAGAAATTCTACTCCTATTTACCCAAGAGAAATTTATCCAAACATTTACCCAAGAGAAATGAGAGCATAAGTCCTCACACCATTTTTATGTGAATGTTTATAGCAGCTTAATTCACAGTAGCCCAAAACTGGATGCAGTCGAAATGTCCATCAGCTGGTGAATGGATGAAAAGCTATTGTATGTCCATATAATGCAATGCTATGCAAAAAAAAAGGGGGGGGTATGAACACACAAAACATGAGTGATTCTTAAAAATATGAAGAGTGGAGGAAGACAGACACATAACTGCACTTACACAGTGGTATTTCTTTGCCTTGCCCCTCAATGACAGTTATCTTAACCCTTCCCTCTGTGCCTCCTCAATAAGAAATATAAGCATAAACCTGAGCTGGGTTAAAACCTGTCCCCTGGCCAGCTTTTAGCCAACACCAGCCCTCAGTAGGGTTTTTCTCCAGCACACCTTGGTCACCAATATTCTGTGAAGCTTTGGACAAGTCAACTTCTTTCTCTGGGCATCTTCTCCAGAATGAAAGACTTGGGCTGGATAATTGCTATGGGCTCCAGTTTCAGCTTCTCCATCAGTCCAGGAATGAAGCAATGGCAGAAGTCAAGAAGGAGTTGTTGTTGTATATAAATATCAAAGGGAGGAGACAGATTCTCTAGAGCCCTGGACTTGGGCCTGTGGTCCAGCTCTGAATGGAAAGAGGACCTTCAAGAAGAGTCAGTCTGGAGTCTAGAGGAGACAGATAGTGAATTTAGAGTGGTTCCTGTTTCCCCTCCTGAACAACCCCCCACCCTGAAAGGTGTTGTGGGGTGTGGGGTGGGGACATTGTCCTTTCTCAGAGGAAAATCATTTCTCAGGACTCAGTCCCTGAGGGTCTAGAGGCACTGACCTGCTCTCTTCCCCAGAACAGCTGACCATCAGTAGCTTCATATGAACAATGGTACTTGGCAGCAACCCACCTTCTTGAATTTCTAGTTTTCCTGTGAATTCCACCAAGCTGAAAGCAGTGAGAACAACAACGACAAAGACCAATCTAACTGAATTGCCTATTTTTGGCTGGGGCCTGCACATTTTGTACGTCTTTGCTGAGTGGGAACTGCATCATCTTGTTAGTTACAGGTTTACAAGTGGGCATGTAGTTTTGAAACAGTCAATGAGACCCAGAGGGAAGACTTCCAGGACCTTGTAGAAAAAACTTCCTAGTTCTTAAAGAAAAAGCCCCCAAAATAGACTAGTTTATCGCAGTTTGACAAGTCTGGGTATGACATCTAGAATTGTTGTTATTGTTCAGTCACTAAGTCATGTCGACTCTTTGTGATCCCATTGATTGTAGCATGGTGAATACCTCTGTCTTCCATTATCTCCTGGAATTTGCTCAAATTCATGTCCATTCAGTTGATGATGCTAGCTAACCATCTCATCCTTTGCCACCCCTTCTCCTTTTGCCTTCAATCTTTCCCAGAATCAGAGTCTTTTCCAGTGAGTCTGGAAGCCATCAGGTAGCCAAAGTAGTGGAGCTTCAACTTCAACAATAGTCATCCCAATGAATATTCAGGGTTAATTTCCTTTGAGATGGATTGGCTTGATCTCCTTGCAGTCCAAGGGACTCTGCAGCCATAATACCCCTACACTGAGAATAAGCCAACAAAAAGAAATGTGCAGAACAGAACAAATCACAGAGCAGCCCAGTCCCCTAGATGAGCGGGCATTTCATTTTTCACTGCAGAGATAAGGCACTGCTTCCTGGGGCCTGACAGAGAGGATGGGAAGACATCCGGGAAAGCATTCCCTGGATGGCAGTTTATTCCCACAAGTGATGTCTTACTCATCATGAACAATACAGATGAGGAAGGAGCCAAGTTGATATTGCAGTCCATACTCAGCAAAGGCATATCGATTTGGGGGAAGATGTTATGGGTTGAATTATGTTCCCATTTCCCACCCTTCAAATTTACATGTTGAATTCTTAGCCCCCAGTACTTTAAAATGTGACCTTATTTGGAAATGGGGTCATTACAAACATAATTATTTAGGATGAGGTTATACTGGGGTAGGGTGAACCCCTCCTCCAATATGCCCATTATCCTTATAAAAAGGGAAAACTTGGACACAGACCTGCACCCAGGGAAACAGCATGTGAAGATGAAGGCAGAGATTGCAGTGATGCAGCAGAAGCAAAGGAACACTAAAGCTGATCAGCAAACCATTAGAAGCTCAAGGAGAGGCTGAGAACAGATTCTTCCCATAGCCCTGAGTAGGAACCAGCCCTGCAGGCAGCTTGACCTTGGACTTCTAGCCTCCAGAGCTATGAGACAATGAATTCTTCTGTTTAAGCCACCCACTTTGTGATACTTCACTGTGGCAGCCCCAGCAAACTAAAACAGAGGTGGACTAAATGTTAGGGAGTTGATCACCATATCTGCCATCAGGTAATGAAAGTTGCACAAATATCATTACTATGATGTGCACTTAAAATATGAGATGAGCAGGGTCGTGAGATAGAAACTGCCAAGGTTTTGGAATCCAAAGGTGTGTTCAAGCTGTATCCCTGACTAGCTATGTGACCTTGGAAAAATCAACTTAAGCTCCCTGATCACTAAACTGTAAAGATCTCTACTGAACTTGAGATGAGATATCAATTATTAGCTTGGAGATATTCAAGATATTTCTCTTCCCCAGCCTACCAAAGAGAACCCACTCCCTCTTAATTTTCTACCTGATTTCACTTTATCCTTACTTCAATCCTTCCCTACTCCATCTCCACACCAAGACAGTAAAAAGAGTTGATAGAAAGAAAGGAGGAGATGAAAAAAAGTTTCAAAGTCTGGAGGTAGAGAGACATACTTTTGAGGGCATTTTGCTAGTGAGGGGCTTCAGAGAGAGTGGAGTACAAGAGAATTAGGAAACAGAGAAAACAGATTTCCCAGGAGACTTGCTGGGGATTATGGATTGGATTCACCTTTGTTTTTTTCTAAAGGTTCTAGTAAAGAATATAACTCCTGAGCTCTAGAGAGAATATGAAGTTGGATCACAACTCACCTTCCTGGAATACTTAATGAAAGAATCACAGAATTAAAACCAACCTCCCTTGGCCATCCACCTCATCTTCGCCCCGAAAATAAAAATCAGTAGCAGCCAATCAAGGAAAGGGGTACAACTTTATGACCAAAAGCCCAAAGAGTGGTGGTCAAGGAACATGACTTGACTTGCCATGACTCGTAAACTTTCCAGAAGAATGCGAGTGAATAAAATTCTGAGAATTCCCACAACTCTTGTTCCCCATCTGGAGCAAGACTGACCAAGGCAGGGCTGCCAATTTACATATAGAATCTCTAATTAAATTTGAATTTCAGATAAACAATAATAGTTCTTTATCTATGTAATATAATTTTTAATTATATTCATAAAATTACAATGTAATTTTTATTCTATGCAATATTTAGAACATACCTACCCTAAGGCTCAGATGGTAAAGTATCTGTCTACAATGCGGGAGACCTGGGTTCAATCCCTGGGTTGGGAAGATCCCCTGGAGAAGGATATGGCAATCCACTCCAGTACTATTGCCTGGAAAATCCCATGGACAGAGGAGCCTGGTAAGCTACAGTCCACGGGGTCGCAAAGAGTCGGACACGACTGAGCAACTTCACTTTCTTTCACATCCTAAAAATTACTTTTTGTTTATATGAAATTCAAATTTAACTGGGTGTCCTGGCATCATTATTATTATTATTATTATTGTTAAATCTGGCAACATTAGACTGAGATCATAAGCAGATATTCTGTATAGTATTTAAAAACAAGGCCCTAATTACCCTAGAAAGGTCTCATTGGCAATAGGACTCAACATTTCTTAGTCTCCTTTATGAAGAAGGGGTGAAATTGATAGTCGCTCGGTCATGTCTGACTCTTTGCGACCCACAGACCATAGCCCACCCAGCTCCTCTGTCGATGGGATTTCTTAGGCAAGAGTACTGGAGTGGGTAGCCATTCCATTCTTGAGGAGGGGCAGTCTTCCCCACCCACAGACCAAGCCCAGGTCTTTCACATTTTTGCAGGCAGATTCTTCACCATTTGAGCCACCAGGGAAGCAGGTATAGGAGGGACCATTCTAAAACCTTAGGGGAGATGCCTATAGCTTAAATAAACTCCCAGGAGAGAAAACTGAAATCCTCCAGCCTTCATGGAACTCATCCATGAGTCCTCCTCTCTATTGCACCCATAAGACTGGAGAGACTTGCATTACGCCAGCTTCCAGAGCTTGGAGAAGACAAACAGCCTTTGGGTACAGTGGGACAGAGTCTACAAATGAAGTTTTGTCAGAGGTGCCTACATTATAATGACCAAAAAAATAAATAAATATGAGAGCAAGCAACATGAAGAAGGCAAAGGAGAGATGAAGAACATTGCCTAGAAGAAAAACCCAAGGAATAAAAGAAAATTCCCTCCAGCCATTTTGAGGCAGCTGTTTCTGTCCAGTTGGCCATTCACCATATTTTTATAACAATGAAAGAAAAAGACAAGAAGAAAATGTCTTAGATCTCTGATTAGCCCTCTACTTCTGGCAATTCATGCTTAAGGACAAAATCAGAGAAGGGCCCCTCAGCAAACAAAAACAATATGTATTCATGGATATTTGTTCTGCTGTTGTTTATCATAGTAATAATTTATACAAAAATAATTTATAGAGTCAAAAATTGGTTGAGTAAATGGTAGAAATTCATACAGTGGAATACCTTGCAGTGTTGAGACTGAATTGGGGCTTGCATATTTAAAACATTTCTGAGTGAAAATAATTAGGATATGGAGCAACATGTAAAGCAAGACACTCTTTGCCTTGTTTTTGAACCTGCTGAGTGGCTTGTGGAACCTTAGTTTCCCAAACCTGGGCCCTCAGCAATGAGAGTGTGGGGTCCTAACCACTGGACCACCAGGGAACTCCCAAGGAAGACCCCTTTGATGCCGTTCTACATACTTGCTGTTGTGTGCTTACGTTTGGAAAAGTGCTCAAGAGAGTGTTTTCTAAGATGTTATCAATGGCTGTCTCTGGATGATAGGATTTCTCATTTTTCACTCTCATTTCTCATTCTCTGCACTTCTCTGTATTGAGTTGACTTTTTTCTTTTACATCATATATGTATTGATTTTATTTTTTTTAAAAGCTTGTACACTCTTCTGCCTTTCTTGAGCTCAGGGGACTGGCAAGGTCCCTGTAGCCATCTGGGGTGCAATGGACTAGACAGAATGAGACCAGGTCAATGTTTGCTTTGTAGTGAGTTTGCCAAACACCTTGTCTGGCCTTAGGACAGTTCTACAGCCCCAAGCCCTTGGGAAGTTTCAGCAACAGCTGCTTGACCTAAAGCTATTGATCGCCAGCTAGGTAAGTACCTGTTGGGACATTGGACTTGTGGCAGATGAATTGTTTTGGGAAGTAGAATGGGGTGGCAAAAGAGAAAGAACCCAGAAACTGTTGGGCAGGCAATCTTGGGCACTTATTTCTCCTCTCTAGCCTCTGTTTCTTGGTTCATGAGTGCATGTGTGCATGCTAAGTCGCTTCAGTCATGGCCAACTCTTTGGGACACTGTGGACCACAGCCTGCTGGTCTCCTCTCTCCTATGCGATTCTCCAGGCAAGAATACTGGAGTGGGTTGCCATGCCCTCCTCCAGGGTATCTTTCCAACCCAGGGATCGAACCCATGTCTCTTATGTCTCCTGCATTGGGAGGCAGGTTCTTTACCACTAGCACCACTTGAGAAACCCTCCTCTGTCCACAAAATGCACTTAATAGACCCTATGCTATAGGGTCATTGTAGGAATCAGATAAAATAATATACATGAGAGATACTCAATACATGTCAGTTTCCCTCTTTAAAGTCTTTCCATTGTGCCATTAAAATTAGATTATTTTTATTTTATTGATAATTGGACCCTAGGTTGAGGGCAAATTTATGTGGAAATGTTTGTGGAGGACAAATGCTCTCCCTGTCCTCTAGTCTGTATCCACATATCTAGCCTTAAACACATTTTAGGATTTCACTCCTGATGGGAGACTTTCAACTCAATTATTTGTTTCCAGAACTTGATTTCCCTGTGCATTATCTTGTTTGATATGTGGGAAACAAGAGATTTCTACTATAATTTCTATGAATAGACTATGATTAAACAGTTGTCAGGAAATCAGAACAAAAGGGGATGCTTTGCACTGAAAAGGCTCACAATCAATGTTGAGAGGTCAGAATGGCATTTGTCATCCGAGACAAGTGAGTAGTGTTTCCATTTCTCCCTCCGGGTGATAGACTCTTATTTCCCACCTCTTCATCTCTGGATTTCAGCTCAATTAAACACCAGAGTCAGCCTGCTGACCTGGGCGGAAACACAAGTTGAGTACATTCGGCTCCTTCTAGCTTATTCAGAACAGCAATTTGAATTTTTAAAAATAGTTAAGATGAGTGAACCAGCACTCCACATTGTTTTTGGAGGGAGAGTCTGTCCCAGGCAGGGTATGGTGAAAATATTCCCTCTGAAGTCAGCTTACTCAGGAACCCAGCAAAACAGAGCTATTCACTGGATCAGAGTTTTGGAAACATTTAAAACAAAGATTTCCAGGTGGCTCCATGGTAAATAATCTGTCTGCCAATGCAGGAGATGTGGGTTCGATCCCTGGGTCCCAAAGATCCCTTGGAGAAGGAAATGGCAACCCACTCCAGTATTCTTGCCCATATAGTATGGGCAGAGGAAAATCCCATGGACAGAAGAGCCTGGCAGGTTACCTTCAGTCCAAGGGGTCACAAAGAGTTGGACACGACTGAGCATGCATGCAAAACAAAGATTATTTTATGGGAATTATTATATCAAAGCAGTGAACTCAAAGGGCTGAGTTCCAGTTCAGGTCCCAAGCCTGTAACCATGGAATCCAGGATTCACCAGAGCAAATAACATACCTGCACACAGTCCAGGCAATTTCTCTCTCAGAGGACAATATCTACATTTTTTACTGAGGTTAGGGCTTCCCAGGTGGCTCCGTGATAGAAAATCCGCCTGCCAATGCAGGAGACCTGGGTTCAATCCCTGGGTCAGGAAGATCCTCTGGAGAAGGAAATGGCAACCCACTCCAGTATTCTTGCCTGGAAAATTCGACGGACAGAGGAGCCTGGTGCGCTACAGTCCATGGGGTCACAAAGAGCTGGGCAAACTGAGTGACAGAGCATGCATGCAGTGATTTAAAAAGATGGCTATACAAGTGAACCTAGATGTGTACCTAGCCCAAGGGCTTCAGAATTAAAAATTGCATGAAGGTCCAGGTGATAACCTTACAAGTCCAAGTCCCTCCACCAGGTAAATTTCACTTCCGTCCAGTGGGTGTGTGTCTGCAGGGGGGCTTGACAATACCTTGACCCTTGTCAACATCCTTGGTGTGGGAATTGGGGATTGAGGCATCTAGGAGCAGTGACTTGGGTTGAACATGATTAGGAAGTGATGACACTGATGAATCAACCACCATCAAATGGTCAATCATGGAGACTGAGCTCTTCAGAATTTTCCTCACATGGGATTAGTAACTTGGCCCATACTGTGAGTGATTGTGTGTGTGTGTGTGTGTGTGTGTGTGTGCATGCATGCACACACATGCACAGACATTAAGTGGACGGAGAGAACAGAAATAAAAAATTCCAAACAATTAATTGCCCAATTAGCTGTCCTCACAATTATGGGAATGTGACATTTATTTAAAAACTCAATGATTGTTTAAATTAAATTGCCCATTTTGAAAGCATCCTCCTGGCTCAGTCGCCATGCCAACTGGCTCTTACAGCGGTGCCTTTGCTTTTGAGAGGCAGGCACAATAGTCTCCCTCACACCAAGCCCGGTCTGTTTTCTTAATTAACAAAGTTGAAACCAGGGAGGGAAAGGCCTGTGGTTGGGAGCTTGGGGTTCAGCTAGACTCTTCAGGGATTTCTCAGGCTTTGGAGCAGCCTGCCTGGCCTCTGAATCAGAGGAAATACTACAGGGGAAGGCAGGACCCGGCCAAAACGGGCTGATCAGGGATGTTGCTGTGCAATCAGCTGAAGATTTCTTTTCTCTTTTAAAAAAACTAAAAACTATGATTTGGCCACATCAGGTCTTTGGTGGCATGCAGGCTCTTTGTTGCAGTTCATGGGCTCAGTAGTTGTGCCTTGAAGGCTTAGTTGCCTTGTCAAATGTGAGATCTCAGTTCCTTGACCTGGGAGGGAACCAATTTTCAAAGCACGGTGGTAAATGAGCAAAAATAAAAGACAAGTGAAAGTAAACAAAATCTAAGGTTCTAGAGAGCTAACAGCATTACTGATTGAGGTCTGGCTGGATTCTTGGCAGAATTTCCCATTGGCATTCAGAAATACAGAAGGAGACAGAACCTGTAAACTTTCTTCCTCCTCTGTGTTTGCAGGTGTCTTGCTTGTAGACTGAACTGTTTGCTCACCCAGGGCCCATCTCTTGGATACACAAGAGCCTCAGGACTTTTTGGCATCCTTTTCCCCCTGCATCATACCCACCCATAAAGAGAGCATGACCTAAATACAAAGGGGCTGATTGTTCTCACATGTATCACTTTCACATCCCTGAGCTCAGGGCAGAGGAGGGGTGGTCAAGATTCTGAAGGGCCCTGAGACCTCTTCAGGGAAAGCTCTGCACCCAGTGAACAATGAACAAATGCAAGCTTATGTGGCAGCGTGCTCCTCAAAAAGCCCCATTGGCCAACACTTCTCCTCTCCTGCACTATGAAATGTGCTGTTGATGTATAGGACGAACCAGCACTTGCTTAAGAGCAATGGGAGCTTTGGATTTGGGTTTACTGAGGGGTCTGCTGCTTTGCAATTGGAGGCACTTAGACAGGTTACTTAAACTTTCTGAACAGCAGGGAGCCTTGTCTATAAAATGGGGATGAAAAATGGTTACTGAGTTATTGTGAGGACTCAGGAAGGGAATGGATGGGAGAGGCCCAGCACTGTGCCTCATATGTAAGTACTCACAAATGGTAGCCTTTACTATATAACATACTATTATATAGTATATTACTATTACTATATTACTATAAACGATTACTATATTACTATTCATTTCAAAAGGATAGCTCAATGTCAAAGTTTTAACTCCAGAGAGGATCCATCAATCTACAGCCTTACACAGACCTGGGGCCTGGAGGCCCAGACACAGGCCCACTGGGCCCACTCCGTGGTCCACCCTCCACATGGCCACCAGTAGGGTCTTTCTAAACATGGAGCTATAAAAACATGTCTTTTGTAGTACTTGAAGCCCTTCAGTGGCTGCCACTGACCCCAGGATAGGAGCTGGGGCTTCCTGCAAGATGGAGGGTTCCTCTGAGTTATGTGGACTCCTGGGTCTGGAGTAGAAGCAAGTATATGGGCCCAAGCGGGGAGCCTTCTCACTAGGGCAAGGGTCTGGGCCTTCATGCATCAGAGCCCAGGGTTCAATCCAGGTCTAGAGAAGACTCAGGAACAGAATGGGAGCAGAGATTTGGGGCAGGCATTCTAGGACCTAAGGCAGGCTGGCAGGAGGGGTGGCCAGGGTAGGAGCAGGACCTGAGAGTGACCGTTGATCCTGGGGGTGGGGGGTGGTGACCTTGCTCTGTCCCAACACCGTGTGACTGCTTTGCATCCTAGTGTGTGTGGAGAAGTGTGGCAGTTTCCAGCAGCACCCGGGATGGCTTCAGTGGCTAGTGGGAGAAAGACACCATCACTGCGGGCAGTTAAGATGTTTGAGTAGCAAGTCACAGGAACTCCAATTCAAATAGGCTTGAAGCATAAGGCTATTTGTTTTCTCACAATTTTAGAGGTACAGTTGGAACTGAGCAGGACCCCGTGGGGCTCCTGGGCGTGAAAGCCTTTCTGCTCCTCTCTCCACCCCTTCACCCCACAAAGTTTCTTTCTTTACAGGTAGGCTTCATTCAGACTTCTTGACCTTCCCTGAGTTCCAATGGGCAGGTTCAAACGGTTGTTAATCAGGAAGGGAGGGGATGTGGGGACACGAAGGAGGAAATAGTGCAGCCTTGGGGCAGGGTCCTGGTTTCCCATCAAAGAATACACACAGCAGTATCTTTGAGTTGTTTTGCAGTTACTGAAACCCCTGTCAGGTAGGAGAAGTTAACTTGTGCTGCCCATAAGCATGCAGACCACAGAACAGTTGGAACCAGAAGGTTGATGATACTAACTCCCACTCATCTCACCACCAACCAATCAGAATAAGGTCCATGAACTGGTCACACCCTCTTTGAAACCATTTCTATAAAACTCCTCACTCCTCACTCCAGGTTGGGACACACAATTTTAAGGGCATTAGGCTGCAGTGTCTCCCTTTGCCTGGCAAAGCAATAAAGCTATTCTTTTCTACTTCATCCAGAACTCTGTCCTTGAGATTCAGTTTGGAGTCAGGATACAGAGGCCAAATTTCAGCTACACAGGCGAGGGACTACAGGTGGCTCAATGACGTTGTCAAGAATGCAGGCTGTCCTTGTGTCTGGGCTCTGCCATCCTTGTTGTGGACATCCTCCCAAGATGCTTTTCTTCAAAATAGCTAGTCTCTGCCTTCTTGTGAGGGTGGGGGACGAGTGCAAGTGTCCCCTTCCCCAGTCATGAAATGTAAATCGTTTCAGCCTGACTGGGCAACTTAGGGTGCCCCCAAATCAATAAGTTTCCCTCTAGAGGTGAGTGGGTCCCAGAACAAACTTGAGACTGAACTAGGAGGGGCGCAGGGCAGAACTGTAGATTGGGTGGGCAAGCAACTCTCCAGCATGTCCTAACAGAGACATGCTTTACTGTAGTTCACGGGAAGCACTCCCAGAATTTTAGGACTATGACATCTTCTAGCTTCTTGAAGACTGTTAGGCTATACCCAGGAGGCCTGCAAGAGCTGTCTAGCTTCAAGACCAAAGAAAGAGCCCAGAATTAGCAATAGAGATCTGAAGCAAGGACTTACAGCAACACCCCACTGTGTGCAGTGGAGGCAGGACATGGCAGCAGTTTCCGCTCCCCAGGAGAAGGGGAAATTGCCAGTTATAGGGGAATTGATGACAGGTGGGCTCATTAGTTACCAGGGAAACCAGCAGAGGGGCACGCTCCTCACAGCCTCTTTGATAAGAACAACCACTAGCTGGGGCCTGAGGCAAGCACTCAGGAAGGTCGATCCTGTGCGGAGGGTGTAGGTGTGGCAGGCACTAGTCAGGCAGGGGATGTCCGGAGAGAAAGAGAAGGGACATCTTGAGTGGCCTGATCATACAAAGACCCATGGCAACCTTGAGAGGTGGGCAAGGATTAGTCTACCTACTTGCCACAACAAGGCTCAGAGAGGTGAAGAAATGCATTCATGGTCACACCGGTAGAGAAACAGCAGCAGGTCTTTATTCCCCTCCCTGCCCACTCAGAGCTCATTTGTGATCTAGTGCCCCATGGAGGCCCAGAGATGTTGAATTTTTGCTGTGTATATGACTGGTACATAACAATGCCCTCTGGGACAACCCCACCACCTGCACATCCTAGAATTTTGGTGCTAGACTCATCCCAGCCCCCAGCCCTTAACCTTTAACCAGCAGCTCCCCATCACCCAGCTCTTCCTCTGCTTCCTACCCACAGGTTCTGCTTTTTCACATTTTCCCTTCCCACCTCTGAGTACCTTTGTCTCATGACTCCCCACTATCAGTTAATGACAAAGTCCTTCTAGTGTGGGTGTGATAGGAAGGGGACAGGGAGCAGAGAGAGAAGCACATTCCTAAGCAGGGAGGCTGGGGCAGCTGCCCCCCACCCCCACTCCAGGCTATGTGGCAGTGAAGCCCATCTGAGCAGATCTGAGCCAATCTGTATGGGTGCTCCCAGCTGGACCATCAATGCCATCAAGGAGAAGACACTGACTCATCCATTAGAAGATGTGGTTCCTTCCATGAAGTTTCTCTGTTGATGTTTGGTACAAAATAAGGGATTGGAAACAGGACTTTGGACAAGCTGGTTTTCAAAGTACTCAAGGAGCAGAATCCACCTGTGGGCTGGCAGGGCCTGATCTTTGCCACCTGGAGGGGTACAGGGAGATGGGTGTGTATGGCCTTTTCCTCCTTCTTATTCTGATGAGAGAACCAGAATCAGGGACTATCCATTCCACCCCCTTCCCTGTACCTTCCAGGTGCCACAGGAGGCTGCGGGCTCCTCTGGTCATTGAGACGTCCACCCTCCAGGTCAGTGAGTGCCTGGTTCTTTCAGGCTCTTTCTTTCCTTTTCCAAAGAGTCTCCCAAACTTGGATGGCCCTCATCAGGAATTTCTGGGCACTCTGGGGTTTCTCCTGCCTTTTGGATTTCCCGGGGCTGGAGCAAATGTGGTCCCCAGAGGAGCGAGGAGAACTGCATCTGAAGCTCGGCTCTGCTGTAAGCATTGGAGTGACCTGGTAAAAGTCACTTGACCCTCTTGGGCCTCAGTTTTCTTCTCTGCCGAGAGGATCGTGACACTACCTGCCTTTTCTTCCTGGTTTTCACGAAGATCGCACACAAGTATGAAAACGCTGCACAAACTGAAAGATGCTTCATGCTTGTCAAGTGGCCCTTTTAGTGACCCCAGTGCTCTCCCTTGTGGTCCCCATTTGGAAAGAAGAGCATGGGAGCGGGCAGCAAGTCTTCAAAGAGGAGGTTATTCTCCTTAAGCCAAACGTAATTGGGAAGCGTTGTGGAGCGAAAGTCGGGAAAATCTGAATTTGAGTCCCGGCGTCCTCATCACTAAGGCATCTTAGCAAGTCCCTTCTCTGGCTTCTAGCAGGGAAGGAGTGTCAGATGACCACCAAGTCACATCTTAGCTTCAGTTCTGTGAATTTTATTGAAATCCCTACCCTAACAGCCAGAGTTATAACCAGGTCCCAAAAGAGCTCTATTGAAGTGTAATTAACATACAGCAAACTGCGGACCTGACTTCTGGCCAAGGGACTCGAGTTTTGACCATGGAAGGTCTTCTGTAGTCTCACCTGTTAGAGAAAATGTAGCCATGTCCCTGCAGATGCCTCTGTGGTCCCAGAACCTCACTCTGATTAGAGAAAGTAGCACCACATTTTCTAATTATCCCTGCAATTCTGACAAAGCCATTGTTCCTTGAGTCCAAAGGGATTTGAAGTCATTCTAATCTGGCTGGGCTCACGTCACATGGCACGGGCTTTCAGATTTCCCATTATTGGAAGTGCATTAACATTCCCCCAAGGTCTTAACGGGGCTAAGAGGGATCTCCAGGCCTGCAACAGGGAGAGAAGGAACTCAGACAGGGCAAGCACTTAAAAATAGGAATTAGGGACTTCCCTGGCGGTCCAGTGGTTAAGACTCCGAGCTTCCCCTGCAGGGGTACGGGTTTGATCTCTGGTCAGCTTCCCTCATAGCTCAGTTGGTAAAGAATCTGCGTGCAATGCAGGAGACCCCAGTTCAATTCTTGGGTTGAGAAGATCCCCTGGAGAAGGGATAGGCTACCCACTCCAGTATTCTTGGGCTTCCATTGTGGCTCAGCTGGTAAAGAATCTGCCTGCAATGCGGGAGACCTGGGTTCGATCCCTCGGTTGGGAAGATCCCCTGGAGAAGGGAAAGGCTACCTACTCCAGTGTTCTGGCTTGGAGAATTCTTGGGTCGACTCTTGAATCACAAAGAGTGAGACACGACTGAGCAACTCTCACTTTTCTTTCAGAGAACTAAGATCCCGCATGCTTCATGGAGTGGCCAAAAATAAATAAATACATACTTAACTTGTCATCTGATCTGAAAAAATCCTTTTTAAAATATAGGAACTAAATCTTGGAAGTCCTGACTCTGCAAAAAAGTAGGTCTTGTCTAACTTCCGTGGTCCCTGAGCGAGCCAAGAAAACAGAGGGGACGTGGGATGAGACAGACAGTGGCAACACCCGAAGCCCATCTGTGAAGCTGGAGTAAAGCCGATTAATCCTATACTTAGATTACAAGGAAAAAAAAGAGCCTTCCAACTAATTCTAGATCATCACCCAGGGAATCGATCACTCTATGTCTGCTGAAAATAATGTTATAAGAAATAATGCTGCCAGAGAAGTCTCCATAAGACCAGCTTCTCATCCTCGGCATTTTTGGCATCTGGGGCCACAACACTTTTTTGCGGGGGGCTGTCCTGTGTGTTGTAGGGTGTTAGCGTTCCTGGTGCCTTCTACCCCTAGTTACAACAACCAAAAAATGGTCTCCAGGCAATGCTGAATGTTCCCTGGAGGGCAAAATTTTTCCTTTCTGGTTTTAAAAAATAGTGCCATTTTATTCTTTAAAAAAAGGAATTACAGACTACTGTCTTAGATTTGTTGCCTGACTGTTACCTGCCAGGCTCTGGGTCACAGGCCTTACAGACAAGATCTTGTTTATCTGTGGATAGTAGATTATAAGGGCTTTTTATTTTCTTCTCTTATCATGCTTCCCTGGTGGCTCAGTGGTAAAGAATCTGCCGATGGAGGAGACTTGGGTTGCATCCCTGGGTCAGGAAGATCCCCTGGAGGAGGAAATGGCAACCCACTCCAGTATTCTTGCCTGGAGAATCCCATGGACGGAGGAACCTGGCAGGCTACAGTCCATGAGGTCCCAAAGAGTCAGACACAACTTAGCAACTAAACAACAACAACATTATGGAAAACACATAAAACAATAGCATCTTCTTTTTTTAACCTCACTGCCTACAAGGTCTTAATTCTCTGACTAGGGCTCAAACTTGCAGCCCCTGCAGAGGAAGTACAGAGTGTTAACCACTGGACCACCAGGAAAGTCTTAGCAGCAGCATCTTCTGATTTCTCTAGTTAATTTGCAGGTTCTCCCTCTGCCTCCTGCCCCATCCAGTAAGGAGGAGGAGCAGCGTCAAGCAGGGAGAAGAGATGCCTGACTCTGTCACTTCCAAATCAGGAGTGTGCTTTTGGAATCCTTCTCACCCTGTTTGAGCTGCATTTATAAATGTGGATAATGATGCCTGCCTTGCAAAGCTGTGAGGCCAAAAATGTGGGAGGAGGTAACACGGCTGCTTGGCTTCCCTCTGTCCCATCAGTGTCCGCCTGCTGGGCCTGGTAGATGATCAGTAACACTCCTGGAATGAATAGGTTGATGAAGAAAAATGTTTGCATCTATCACAGGCCCTGGTACCAGGGTGCCCGATGAATACTTCCTGACTGACCACGTCTGCGATGCAGACAGGCAAAGGGCAGAGGCAGCAGCAGGCATGGAGGCTACAGAGAGCAGTATGCAAACCAGAGCTGCCTCTGCCCTTGTCTGTGATCCAGGAGGATGCGCATGACAAAGAACACGAATTCCAAATCGCTAAGCAGTTACCAATTTGAAAAGTGCCACAAAGAAAGGGTTCAGAGGCACTCACACCCAACACTCACCTGGACACACGTAAGCAGATCTGCTAGAGCTGTGGTGTGGCCTGTGGAGTTATGGTGAGAGCCAAGGATCTGGGCTCCAGGGAAGTTTTAGAGAACTTTCCATGGCTTTTAAAGTTTAAAACAGTGAACTTTAATAAAACGTTTCCATTGAGCTTTTAAGTACTTAATAGGAGTTAAAAGTAAGGTGAATAAAATAGTCTGTTTTGTTTCAATTCAGTAAGTGCTTTCTTTTTATTAATTTCATCGTCCTTTAAGATTGGGGTTAAGGTTTGTCTGCATTTGGAAAAGGTCACATTTGCCCAGAGAGTGATGGATGTCAGGAGCCAGGCACGGGAGATGCAAACAGGAGCCTAAGCTCTGTGAGGCTGTACCCAAAGCTTCCCCACCCCCACCATGCCTGGCTGTCACCCTCCCTGCCCTGCCAAGCCTTAGTTTCCTTTTGTGGAAAGTGGGGATGGAACGGCTGTGCAACGTTGTGTTGAGGATTAAGAGATCTACCTCCCTACGGAAAGCACCTGGCACACTTGTGGCACAGGAGGGGTCAGTTGATGATGACCCTCCCCCTCTTCCCTGTACTGCAGAGATGGCCTGAGTCAGACTGGAAGCTCCTGAAGGGCAGCGCCTGGGTGCCACTCCCCCTAGTGCCCCTCGTGCCCGCTTGCTCTCAGATGCCTTCCCCTCCTTTCCCTGTGC
>NW_011494956.1:11624864-11640228 GCF_000754665.1 Bison bison bison | reverse complement strand
CCCAGGCTTCCAGGCAGCAGGCTTTGGGCTACTTTCTACTTGTGGGAGGACTGATGGGAGATTGGAAGGTGGAAAGAAGAAGAAGACAGGGTGATTCTCCATCTCTTCTTCCATCTTCTGTTTTTGGCCTTCTCTGATAGCTCCTCCTGCTGTGGTCCAGCCCCGCCCGGCAGCTGGCTTCTGGCTTCTGATAACTATGTTCCTCCTGATGCATCCATCCCTGTACGTGGTACTGGCAGTTTCCTGCGATTGCCAAGCTTCTGGATGCTCCACATCTCCTACTAGGCTTCTAAGCTTTCCATCTTCTGTGTAAGCAATTCCCGGTACCAAATCCCCTTCATGAGAAATGCCTAGCAAGGCTGCTTCCCTCACAGGAGTAAACTGACTCATCTGTGTCTCCAGCCTCTGACCCTGGCAGGTGCTGACTAATCTCTTATTGGCCGAATGCATTTTCTGTTAGACTATTCTAAAAAAAGGTGGAATTTGACCATCTTTTCCAGGTTTTCTCCTTGGTGCCCCTTCACTTTCCATAACCTTGGCAATCCAAGAAGCATGAGGAGCAACTAAAGTGAGGCCAGCCCCAGAAAAATCTATGACCAAATCTTGGAAGTTCTTGAAAATTCTGTCTAGTTCATTTCTATTTCATTTTCTTAAGCCCCAGCTTTTCACTGCATCCATCTACATAACCAATGTAATCAGTGAGCCAAAATTAAATATCCCTAACCCCTGACCTTCTAACCAATCACAAATCATAAATGAAAAGAGCCAGTTCAAGTGGAAAAATCAGTTCCAGGAAGCCTGCTCTGTACATCAGTTCTGTCAGGCTCTTTACAGAGGCGTGACCCAACTCCCCAACCGGGAGAATGCAAACAAGTCACTTCCAGTGACGTCTTGTCCACAGACTTAGTCTTGGAAGAGACATAGTGAATGTTAATTTAAGAAAAAGAAAACCTGATTTCAAATAACAAGGAAGAAATGGCCTTTGGTCTCCTGAGCATCCTACTGGGATGGATCTGGACATCAAGGAATGGGGAGAGCCACCCTGTTCCTGCCAGGGGCCACCTCCCCCAGGAAAGGTCTCTGACTCTGGTGACAGACCCACCTGGGTTCCAGTTCTGCTCTATGCCTTACCAGAAGTGAAGTTCTGCGTGAGTGTTGGAGCCAGTCAGAGCTTTCCTCTTCTGTAAAATGGGATCCTCTGTCCTAATCTTAGTGTTCTAGCACTGATGAGGTACTTAACAAAAGTGCCTGTATCCCCTCTCTGAACACCAATTAAGGACCCAGGTCTATTGAGCTCTTGTAAACATACCTGCTCTGTATTGACTTGCCAATTTCATTTAAAGAAAACTTCCTATGCTTACGGCTCCCCAGGTGGTTCAGTGGTAAAGAATCCACCTGCAATGCAGATGCAGGAAACTCGGGTTCCATCCCTGGGGTTGGGAAGATCCCCTGGAGAAGGGAATGGCAACCCACTCCAGTATTCTTGCCTGGAGAATCCCACTGACAGAAGAGCCTGGCAGGTTACAGTCCAGGGGGTCACAGAGAGTCCGATGTGACTGAAGTGACCCAGCACGCACTCATGCTTCAGGGTGTGTGTAGGGGGAACAAAACTAGAGAAAGTCTCTGGGGTGTGTCTCAGCTGCTGCTCTGCCTGGTTAGTCAAGGTTGTGTCTGCATCTCTCTGCCCTTACTCAAGGTGAACAGGGGCTCCATCCCAAGTCCCTCCTCCTCTCTCCTCCTCCCCCTCCTGCCCCATCTTCTCTTATTCTCCTCTTCCCTCCCCTCCCTTCCCCTCTCCTCCCTCTGCCCTTCCCCTCTCCTCCCTCTGCCCTTCCCCCTCCCCTCTCCCATCCTGTCCCCTCCTTTCTCTCCCCCTCTCCCTCTCCTCCTCTCTCGCCTCCCTCCTGGTGTCATCATCACTTCCTGGCCTCAAGAGTGTCTTTGCAGCCTGGCCCTCTTTCAGCCCCAGCCCGGCCTCCTGCCCCAGCAGGGAGGTAAGGTGTAGGGGGTGGCACTTGGCCACTGGAGCGTGGCAGTGGGTAATGGGAAAGGCACGTGCGCTTTGCAGTCACTGCTCTGTCAACGTCCTTTGCAGCAGGCCTAACCCAAGCCCACGACCTTCTTTGGCCCTCTCTCCCCTCGGCTGCTAAGCTGCATTGAGGCTCCTTCTCCCTCTTCCCCAAACTCACACCATCCTGTGGCCTCACTTCCTCTCAGAGCTTCGTGCAACCACCACCTAGTACAGGGGCCCCTCCCAGCATCTCTCATCTTCCTCACCTGCATCCTAAAACCACCCCCTGGCCCTAACATAGGTCCCTCATTGCTTCTTCATATGAATGACTTATTGCAGCAGCCTGAGTCCCTTTCCTCACCTCCATCCCTCCTGCCAACAGTGGCCGAGCATCACTGCTGGCCTATGAGTTGAATCACATCACTTGGCTCTCAGAAGCCTGCACTGATCCCCATGATGCTCCCACTGAGGCCCAGCAAGGCCTTCATAACCTACCTTGGTTGAGAAACTACCTTCTTCACTCAGCTCCTCACTTACCATCACAGGTGGATGTGGCGCGACCACCACCCCAAGCCCTCGCTGCCTTTCTGCCTCCTGCTTCGGCCACTTCCTTCTCTGCTGTGCCCTGTCCCCATCATCCACCATCATCCTCCAGGGCCTGAATGCCTCCCCTGTCACAAACCGGCTCCAGAGTGTGACATCACTTCTGTTACAGGGCTCAGCCACATGGGCAGCAGTCCTGATTCCACACAGCAGAAAGAACTGTGTGGGTGGTTCACATGACCTTTGGCCACTTGCAGAGATGGGCCTGGCTTTTGCTTGATAGTGTGTATGTAAAGTGAATCAATCATGCTTCCCTGAACAAGGTAGTGTTTGTCAATGTGCTTGCCAAGCACCTGTGGGTGCTCACCTGGGGAGCTTATAACAACGTACATTTCTGGACTGTGCCTGCGACCTTAGAGCCAGAATCTTGAAAGGGAGGGGCAGGAATCTGTGTTTCTAATCAAAGTCCTCCTGGTGATCTTTACTTTGGAGGACTATAGTCAGAATCTTAGGGTTAAAGCTTTTAGAAAGCAAATAATTTTAATGAAGGGGATCACTTATTATATATATACATATAAATATGTGGAACTGGGATGGAGAATGTGTATACATACATGTGTGTGTTAGTCATTCAGTCGTGTCTGATTCTTTGTGACTCCATGGATTGTAGCCCGCCAGGTTCCTCTGCCCATGGGATTTTCCAGGCAATAATACTGGAGTGGGTTGGGGTTGCCATTCTCTTCTCCAGGGGATCTTCCTGACTCAGGGATTGAACCTGGGTCTCCTGCATTGCAGGCAGATTCTTTACCATCTGAGCTGCCAGGGAAGTTCATATATCTATATACATCTGTATATTTATACACACATATTTGTCCCTTAGTATTCATGGGATTGATTCCAGGCCACCCATGGAAACAAAAATTTGGAAATGCTTATATCCCTTATATGAAATGTCATAATACAGTTGACTCTCCACATCTGCAGGTTTTGAATCCATGAATCCAGCCAACCACTGGTCTAAGTTTGGATAATAGTGATATTGGCTGTTGTTTCAGTCACTTGCCAATATCTTACTCAATCCTGACTACTCCTCATGAATCACAGTCCATATTCCTCACTTTGCTGATAGACAGAGGTTGAGAGAGGAGAAGTAACTGCCAGACTGTCACACAGCTACAGGGAGATGGGGCAGGATTTGATCCAAGGGCTGACATGTAAGTCCACACTGAGCCACTTGGCAGCGCTGCTCATTTGTGAGCTGAGGTTTTCATGTGACAAGTTCTCTTTAACTTTCAAGATTCAGCTCCCAGGTTTACAGTTAACCCCAGCCTTATAGTTAACCCCAGCCTTATAACAACTTTGAAGGCTGGGGTCCTGAAAGTCTGGGAATCTTTCCCACCAGCGTAACCCCTTCCACTCTGTCCCCAGACAGCCTTGTCAGTACCAGGGCGAGGCAATCCTGTCATGATTTGGTTTTCAAACAGGCTGAAAGAACAGAAACAAGAGGCAGGCAACTTCCTCTACCTCACTCACAGTGAGTGCAGGACTGGGCGACTAGCCAAGGTCCCAAATATTTCCCCTGGCTTTAATATAGGCACCTCTAGGGACTTCCCTGGTGGTCCAGTGGTTGAGACTCCACACTCCAATACAGGGGACATGGGTTTGATCCCTGCTCAGGGAACTAAGATCCCACATGCTGCATGGTGTGGCCAAATAAAGTTAAAGCATAAATAAATAAAATCATAAAACATAGATAAAATGGGTACCTCTCATTTGACCATTTCTGATGAGTTCAGATGCATTTTAGTTGAAAAAGAATGATCAGTAGCATGAATACTGCCACAGCAAGTCTTTCACACCATATGTAAAGTAATTCAGTTACTCTCCATTTGCAGGGAAAAAAATATACTGAGAAAATCCCACTTGGGAAATGAGGGTTTTAAATGAAGTCATTTGTCCTCTCTCATTGAGTGCAGATGTACAGTGTTTCCAAAACACCCTGTGGACAGGAAACACTGCAGGGTGAAGGGAATGCTGGGGTTTAAGGTCAAGCTTCTTGGCTGAAGGCCTTTGCAGGGCTTTAAAGACACTAATTCTCACTCTGCATTCCCAAGAAGAGGATATAGTTCTCAGCAGTTCTGAAGTTCATTTGACCACGAAGATTTGCACAGAATCTTGGGGGGCTACCATTCCCTAGAATACACTTTGCAGAAACTAGGATCAAGAATTACTAATAAATATAAGTAATATATAAGTAATTCTCAACCATGGGGAGAACTCCCACCTCCCCTGGGTCCCCAGCCAGCGTGAAGCTCCATGGGTCACTTCCTTGGACATCACATGGCTTTGGGGGAGCACAGATTGCCAGCAGGCCCATGTCACAGCCTCCTGTCACAAGGGCTTGAGCCAAGACTGACCCTGGGTCACTCAGGCAGCTGGCAGCCTTTCTCTCCATCCCCAAACCCATTTAGGATGTTTGGGATCAATGATCATTCAAATCATACCAGAGTGTGCTAACACTACCTGCTACCCCTCCTGGCATGAGCCTACTTTTCAAAGGCAAGGCTTGTCTGATTGTGAGATCCTCATTACTGAGGAGTGAGGAGATGCCTTCCCAGGACCCCACGAATGATCCACCTTAAATCCATCCCTGTTAACTACTCTGCTGTTTCAGGTGCGCTATTCCACTTGTGTACCGCTCAGAGTAACGAACCTAATGTTCTGGAAGCACCGGAGGCCTTGGAGGAGCTGACCTCTTGCTACTTAGCATCCACTCATCTGGACCCCTGGGGTTGTGGAGGGAGTAACTCTACATAATGACTGGAGCTAGGAGAGCCCTTACACATTCCAGGTCCTGTTCCAAGCAATCTGTTTGTATTAACTTACTTAATCCTCACAGTGACCCATCCCAGTGGAGAAGATGTTATTTTTATCTTCTCCGTTTTATGGAGGAGGAAAACAAGGATAGAGAGTCAAATGATCTGCCTATGGTGACCCCGGTAAGAACTGGCACAATAGGACCTGAACTCAGGTTACCTCGCAGAGCTTTGTGACCTCTCTGCCAGCGTGCTGGTCTGCCTGGAGCTGTAGGGCAAAGGGCTGACCTGAACCAAGAGCAGCTGGTACTGCAGACCTGCAGAGGCTTTTAGAGGTAGTTCCACTCAGGCTCTTCCAGGGAAAGAACAAACTGGAAGGCATATGCTTCTTAAAATAGAATCTTGAAGACATAGATGTGCTATCCAAAGGAATGAATCTCAAATAGGCAATGTCCAAAAATTAATAGGGGCTGCTGTGTTGGTCAGAGAATGTTTCCAGGTAAAACAACCCCACACAGAAACTAACAACAAATAAACAAGGCTAAACTAAACTAAAAACTGGACAATAACCAAAGCTTCACAGAAAACCACCATGTAGCCAATCACTTACGCTTATGAATAAAACTGACAGTTCCAGAAATAAATGGGAATAGACTAAAGGTTTCAAAGAAGAGGAGTGATTTTTGATTTTGGTTTAATACCAGCTTTCAAGGAAGGAAGACTGTGTCTGTTACTGTTACACACTCCTGTTTAAAACCCATCCAGATGTCTTTTTTTTTTAATGCTCAAAATTCTCCAAGCCAGGCTTCAGCAATATGTGAACTGTGAACTTCCAGATGTTCAAGCTGGTTAGAAAAGGCAGAGGAACCAAAGATCAAATTGCCAACATCTGCTGGATCATCAAAAAAGCAAGAGTTCCAGAAAAACATCTAGTTCTGCTTTATGGACTATGCCAAAGCCTTTGACTGTGTGGATCACAATAAACTGTGGAAAATTCTGAAAGAGATGGGAATACCAGACCACCTGACCTGCCCCTTGAGGAACCTATATGCAGGTCAGGAAGCAATAGTTAGAAGTGGACATGGGACAACAGATTGGTTCCAAATAGGAAAAGGAGTACGTCAAGGCTGTATATTGTCACCCTGCTTATTTAACTTCTATGCAGAGTACATCATGAGAAATGCTGGGCTGGAAGAAGCACAAGCTGGAATCAAGATTGCTGGGAGAAATATCAATAACCGCAGATATGCAGATGACACCACCCTTATGGCAGAAAGTGAAGAAGAACTAAAGAGCCTCTTGATGAAAGTGAAAGTGGAGAGTGAAAAAGTTGGCTTAAAGCTCAACATTCAGAAAACTAAGATCATGGCATCCAGTCCCATCACTTCATGGCAAATAGATGAGGAAACATTGGAAACCTGTGGCTGATTTTATGTTTTTGGGCTCCAAAATTACTGCAGATGGTGATTGCAGCCATGAAATTAAAAGATGCTTACTCCTTGAAAGGAAAGTTATGACCAACCTAGACAGCATATTAAAAACCAGAGACATTACTTTACCAACAAAGGTCCATCTAGTCAAGGTTATGGTTTTTCCAGTAGTCAAGTATGAATGTGAGAGTTGGACTGTGAAGAAAGCTGAATGCCGAAGAATTGATGCTTTTGAACTGTGGTGTTGGAGAAGACTCTTGAGAGTCCCTTGGACTGCAAGGAGATCCAACCAGTCCATCCTAAAGGAAATCAGTCCTGGGTGTTCATTGGAAGGACTGATGTTTAAGCTGAAACTCCAATACTTTGGCCACTTGATGCGAAAAGCTGACTCGTTTGAAAAGACCCTGATGCTGGTAAAGATTGAGGGCGGGAAGAGAAGGGGTCGACAGAGGATGAGATGGTTGGATGGCATCACTGACTCAATGGACATGAGTTTGGGTGAACTCCGGGAGTTGGTGATGGACAGGGAGGCCTGGTATGCTGTGGTTCATGAGGTTGCAAAGAGTCGGACAAGACTGAGCGACTGAACTGAACTGAAAGAGAAAAAAGGTTTATTCAGGGAGGAAACACACTCCATAGACATAGTGTGGACCATCTCAGAAGTGGGAGAGGCCCAGATATCTTAATAGGCTCTGTCAGGACCAGGGGGGTCCCCATGGCTGCTCCCCAGTGCTGGCAGAGAACCCTTCACGGCGAGCATGGAGTGCATGCTCAGCAGGCCCTCCTCAAACCATCACTTCTTCTTGAACACTTGACGGCATACCTGGTCGCCGCACGTCAGCTCCTGCAACACCAAAAAGCAGGTGAGCGACTAACAAGCCAGGCCTTCCTTCCACCCACCCCCAGCCCTCTGGGTGTCCGAGTCGGAGAGGAGGGGAGCTGGAATAAAGAGAACAGTTAGTCATTCCAGGCAAAGAGCATTTCAGAGACCAAATCAGCTGGCGTGCCCTGCAGGTAGCAGTAATTTGATTTTGACACTTGAATTGAGCTTGAACAGCTATAAAAATGAAAAATGCAAAGAAATTACCCTCTTGGGCGGGATTTCTCCTACTCTCATCATTAAAGCAACATTGCTTAATTTACAAAAGGCAGCAAAGCTACGGTGAAGGGAAGGATCTGAAAGGGGAGTGTTTGGAAGGCCTGGTGAGGGGTTTTCTGGCCTCTGGTAGGTTGGGCTGTAGAGGGACTCCTCCAGGCCTGCCTGGGTAAAATAGATGCTGCCTTTCATCTGGACAGAGGGAGTCCCCACGCCTTACCCACATCTCATGACCCTTTGAGGGGAGAGGAAAAACACAAGTGTGGGACAACTACAAAAATCTTTCCAGTTGACAATGAATCCATTGTCTTAGCCACAGGGACCACCAGGGTTTGTACTACAATTAAAAAAATCTATCATCCAAACCAGAGCACGTAGGGAAAACCATTGATGGAAAACATGGTGACTCCCTCCCATTCATCACTGGTTGACATTGCCTCTGAAATAAAGATCTCAGGTGAGGCAAGACTGGCTCTGAAGGACACCCTGTGACCTGAATACTGACGCTGGAGGCAGGTATCTGCCTGACTCTACAGGTGAATGAATGAACGAGTGAAGAGCCATCCACTGAATGAGTCATTCAGTTAACAAATGAGTGACTGAATGCATGAAGGAGTGAAAGATTTTTCACTCTTTGAATGTTGGATGCATCAATTTTAAAGACTGAAGTGTGAAAAATTAAGCTATCTAGACAGGCGTAATTTATTTAAGGAAATCAGCAATCGTTCCAACTGCTCTGTTCTGGTGCCAAATTAACATAAAATATTTTGGGATCAGGTGGATGTACCTTAGGATGGGAGGGGAGTGCCTGTCGTCTACAGGCAGTTCCCAGGCCCAGCGGCCTGCAGTACAACTTGTCCCCACGACATCCCACCCCTATGGTGACCCCGCTCCTCCGAGGCTCACATCACTGAGGCCTGGTCTCAGCCTCCTCCAGGGCCTCTTAATTCTGTGCCTCACATTTCTCCCTAGCTGGTCTTTAACAGACTCTCTACATTTCTCCTTGGATTTCAGCTTCCTAACTCAGCATTTTGAACTTTCCTTTTAATTGCAGCCATTCACAGAAATAGCCATATAGAGTTCCTCCTGGAGTCCCCTGAGCCAGAAAGGAATGACTTTCTAACTGTATGACCACACTTGTTTGGCTGGTGCTTAGGGGAGGAGGGAGGGCCATTTTTCTTGTCAAAGTGCATGGCGAGGTGAACCAGCAGTTGACAAAAGCACAGTAGAGGGGAGCTAGGTGGACCCTGAGACTTACCAGATACAGCTTGTCCCCCTCAACCCACTGCTTCCAGCCTCGGTTCTCCTTTTCCCCCTTCTGCACGCACACAAGGGCATCACCTTCCCAGACGACCAGAGTCTGCAATGAGAGGTTTCCAGGCAAAATCAAACACATGGTCTTGATGGGGACTGAACGCATGTAACCCGCAGCTGTAGACCCTGCAGCCACTCTCGGGTGCCTGTTTGGCTCCAGGGCAGAGCCCTCAAGCCACAGCCATGCCAGCATCACCCTCCCTACCCCGCCCCAGACTCCTTTCCACACACACTCTTCATTCCAGCCAGACCGGCTAATCATGGCTAGTTCTGTTCTCTTGGAAAGATTTCTATTCTTCCATTTTACCATATGGTAAAGACAGTATTCTAGATCAGTGGGGGAAAATGATGATGAATTTAACTATGCTGCCATGTAAATTTTCTGGGAGGGAAAAATACCCCAGTGTCAACAGATACATAACAAACTGGGAAAAGTAGTTGTAACTCATATCAGACAAAGACCTGATTTCCTTATATGCAAAGTGAAAGTGAAAGTTGCTCAGTCATGTCTGACTCTTTGTGACCCTGTGGACTATACAGTCCATGGAATTCTCTAGGCCAGAATACTGGAGTGGGTAGCCTTTCCCTTCTCCAAGGGATCTTCCCACCCCAGGGATTGAACCCAGGTCTCCTGCATTGTGGGCAGATTCTTTACCAGCTGAGCCACAAGGGAAGCCCTCCTATAAATCAATGAGGCGAAGATCATTAATCTAATAGGAAATTCAACACAGGACACCAAACCAACAACTTATAAGGAGAAAAAAAAACACCCTAAGAGCCTATTATACAGAGTGAAGTAAGTCAGAAAGATGAAAATAAATATCATATGTTAACACACACACACACACACACACTCACACACACACACAGGAATCTGGGAAGATGGTGCTGATGAACCTATTTGGAGGGCAGCAGTGGAGACGGAGATGTAAAGAACAGACTTGTAGACATAGGAGGGGAAGGAGAGGGTGCGACAGACTGAGAGTAGCATGGAAACATACATCACCATGTGTAAAATAGATAATCAGTGGGAGTTTGGCTGTGTTTTGCAGGGAGCTCAAACCCGGTGATCTGTGACAACCGGAAGGGTTGAGATGGAGTGGGAAATGGGAGGGAGGCTCAGGAAAGAGGTGATATATGTTTACCTCTGGCTGATTCATGTTGATCTATGGTAGAAACCAACACAATATTGTAAAGCAATTGTCCTCCAATTAAAAATAAATAAATTTAAAGTACAGGCAAAAAAAAAAACAAAACCAAAACCAAAACCACCCTAGCAGGTGGCTTTTAAACATAAAAAACATATTCAACCTCACTTACAATAAGAGAGATGCACATTTTAAGGTTGTTTGTTTTTCAGATACAATTCATCCTGTGGTCAAAGATCAAAGAGTCTAATAACACATTGAGTTGGAGGGGATGCTGAGAAACATGGGCCCTCATACAGGGCCAGTGGGTATATAAATCGGTATGAATCTTTTTGAGGGCAATTTTACATTACCTTTGGAAATATAACATTGATCTAGAAATTCTACTTCTGGGAATTCTCCCTGCAGGAAACACATTGGAGGACTGCCCATTGGAGGGCAAGAATAAAGGCAGGGAAACTCCCTAGTTAGCAGGGGGCTGCACGGATCACTCCAAAGTTAACCTTGTCATCCAGAACCAGGAGGTGGACTTTCCCTTGGTCTTGGGTTTTCTCCAGGCAGCCCTGCTGACCAATTAGCACAGAGAAGGTAGCAGAGATGCAGAGCTTGTGATGGACAACCTGGCTGAGTTGACCAGCGGGTTGGAGATGCCACAAAAGGCTCCAACCTCTTATTAAATTTATATATTTACAAAGTTCACATCCCGCCCCACTTCTCCTCCTTCTTTTCCCTCTTTACCTGTCTTATTACTTGCCTAAGGACAATCTGTGCTATCCCTAAGTGGTCCTCCAAGCCACCCACCTCTGTGCCCACATTAGGCTTGCACATGAAGTGATGATATCATTCCCATCCAGGCAGTGGTGGTGTGTAGGTACTGCCATTCTTCAAGGATGACCCTGATGTGAGTTGGTTTTCTTCCAAGTATGTGCAAACCATATTATACCTCTATGAATGATATTATGCTAAGGACCAGACATTTATTTCCCCTCTATCTTGCAAACCCAGTTGGTGATAAACAAATCTGTGTGTTTATTTTAATTCACTGTCCTTGCAACTTCAGGTCTATCTTTTTTTTTGGTAGAAATCTGTTTTCTACAGATTGTTAAGTCTACCTATTTCTAAAATAATATTTGACCTTGACCAAATTAAATATTTTATGTACAATTTTATTTCTCCTTATTTGACTCCTCAGCCCATCACAGCATTGTTTGTTACAGCAAAGGCCTGGAAGCCTCATAAATCCCATCAGTGCGCGACTGGTTAAATATAGTGTGGTTCCTCCCTGTTCTGCAGTCCTTGGAAGGAGGAGGCAGTTCTATATTATGGAGAAGCACAATCTCCATAGTGTATAGTTTAAGTTAAAGAAGCAAGGAGGAAGGCCATGTACATGAAAGAAAGAGGGATTGGGGATGCACGCATATGTTTTGAATATGTTCTCTGCAAGGAGGCAAGAAAATCTTTAATAGTGGTTGTCCCTGGGGAAGGAACTGAGGGGCTGGGGGCCAGGATAGGAAGGAATTTCACTTTTTAGTGTTTAATTTTTTTTTAATGTGTATATATATTAATATTCCCCCAATTAATTTAGCGATAAAATTTTACATGTTTAATAAAGAAAATATATCTCTTCTTCCTTCAGGGCCATCCCAAGCCTCACATTTTTTAATGTCTTAGAGAAACTTAATTCATAGGTTGTTCTTTTTGTCCTTTTGGAAGGAATTTATTATCTGGAATATTCCAGAGATTCCTCCCAAATAGACAAGAAAGGACTCACATCTTCTGTTTGGGCAAGGACAGTGTCTTCTAGTCCCCCAGCCCATATTGTCTTACACACCAAGGACACCTAATGCATGTTGACTGAAGGAATGTCTGTCTCCAATAGACAATAAACTTCATAAAAGAAAAGGCCATGGCAGCTGTTCATTTCTTCAGCCCCAGACTCAGCATAGTCATCAGCATATAGGAGGTCCCTGAGAAGCACTGCTGAATAAGTCTGTGAGTAAATGATTTTGTTGAAATGGAATCTTGAGGATAAATCCACATGGGGAAATAAATGAGCATGTGTATATGTTTTTCACTGATAGTTCTTGACAGTGTCTTAGTCATCCCGCCTTCTTGCTTTAGTTCTGGTATCACCGGAGTGTACACGTGTCCATTAACATGGACACTAGATGGTAATTGTCATCTACTTGTCTGTTACTTCAAGAGGCTGTGAGATTTTTGAGGGCAGGAAAGGGGGTCTGATTCATTATTTATCAATAGCTCCCAGGCCTCACAGGTAGTAGGGGCTTAACAAATTTGTGGAAGGAACAAAGGAGAAAAATGTTGGCGCATGAGGGCTTGTCCCAATGTCTTCTTTTAATAACTCATGTTAAGGAACAAGATTAACTAAAAGTTATTCTGACCCCAGAGTAAATTGGTTACTAATGAATTGTGGTAATACCTATAATACTGTAGCTACACTCCTACATGAAGCAAACAATCAGAAGGGAGAAGAAAATGGTTATAGGAACTAAAATGCCACCACTCAATTTGCTTTTAGTTGGTGTCCTTTATCCATGCATTGGAAGAGGCTTTAAAAAGAGATTCAATTGCCTTCACAGATCTTGAGTTTGAGGAGATGGATATAAGAGCAGAAAACCACTGGTTCTGGGCCATGCAGAAGAGGGAGAGTGGTGTTCCATGAAGATGAAGAGGATGACTTGTAGGAAATTAGAAAAGGCAGTTGGCCTCACACTGCAATTTCCCCATCACCGTGTCCAAAGTAAAGTCATTCAGTCATGTACGACTCTTTGGGAACCCATGGACTATAGGCTATGAGGCTCCTCTGTCCATGGAATTTTCCAGGCAACAGTACTGGAGTGGGTTGCCATTTCCTTCTCCAGGGGATCTTCCTGATCCAGGGATTGAACCTGGGTCTCCCACATTGCAGGCAGACACTTTACCATCTGAGCCACCAGGGAAGCCCACAAAGTTAACACCATTAAAAACAGCCCATGATAGCCAGTCAATGAATCTGCTTACCTGAATGTGTTTCTGCAGAAACACGTTTAGAAAAAGCTGGCAAAAGCCATGTTATGAGACTATAAGACACTGAAGTCATTAAGGCCCCTGAAAATGGCCACAAGAAAACAACAATAACATCAACCTTTTGTGGTAAATTAGATACAGGTATTGTGTCAATGTTAAAGAAAAAATGTGTATACACTAGAAAGAGTAAGAAGAAATGATAAAGCAAATGAGGCAAAATGTCAACAATTGGTCACTCTTGGTGAAGAGTGTACAGATAGTCTTGGTTATACTCTTGAAACTTCTCTGTAAATTTGAATCACTCCGAAATAAGTTTTATTTAAAGGAAAGTAACAGCTCTTTAAATTATGAGCAGTGAAGGACACTATTAGCATGTTAAAACCCTCCCCAGTACATCTGTTCTCTTCTAAGCGGCAGTTCTGCCTCCTGCCTCCCCAGGTAGGGCCCCTCCTGCAGAGTCGGTTTTCCCTGGGCTCTCATGGGTCCTCTCAAAATCATGACTCTAACTACCATCTTTATATCTGTTTTCCCTACCATTATTTTTTAATCGAGATATAATTCTGATAAGATAAAATTCAGCCTTTTATAGCATATGATTCAGTCATTTTTAGTATATTCACAGGGTTGTAAGGCCATCTCCACTAATTAAATCTAGAACATTTTCATCAACCCCAAAAGAAACCCAGTGCTATGCTATGCTAAGTCACTTCAGTCGTGTCTGACTCTATGCGACCCCATAGACAGCAGCCCACCAGGCTCCCCTGTCCCTGGGATTCTCCAGGCAAGAACACTGGAGTGGGTTGCCATTTCTTTCCCCAATGCATGAAAGTGAAAAGTGAAAGTGAAGTCGCTCAGTTGTGTCCGACTCTTAGTGACCCCATGGATTGCAGCCTAACAGGCTCCTCTGTCCATGAAATTTTCCAAGCAAGAGTACTGGAGTGGGGTGCCATTGCCTTCTCCAAAGAAACCCAATACCTGTTAGCAATGGCAACCATTAATGTCTCTACAGATTCACCTATTATAGACATGTCGTATAAATGATACAATATGTAGCCTTTTGGCTTTGCCTTCTCACTTAGCATAACAGTTTCCAAGTTTATCCATGTTATAGTACGTGTGAATGCACTTCATTCCTTTATATGGCTGCATGACATTCTGTGGCGTGAACATCAATTACTGCTTCTTAGTTTTATTTTACTTTGGATAGCTTGTGTATTTTATTTTTTAAAACTTTTTGTTTTATATTAGAGTATAGCCAATTAACAGTGTTGTGACAGTTTCCAGTGGACAGCAATGGGACTCAGCCATACCTATACATGTATCCATTCTCCCCAAAACTCCCTAGCTTGTGTATTTTTGATAGAGCTTTAAATTCTGAGAAATAAGTAAGTGTAGGAAGCTAGTAATGTATACAACCCACAGGAAGGAAGAAGGCGGTCCCTGAGTCCCTCAGAAAAGAGTCAAATGCATGATCAATGTGGCTTCATCGCTCCTGTCCTTGGACATCACAGAACTGGGCCCTGCAGGGCCCTGAAGGGCCTCTGCTGCAACTCTACCCCCAACCTCTCTCCTCCAAACTGCTGGACGAGGTTTTCAGAGGGGCTCATGCAAATGACCAAGGAGTTAAGAAAGTGTTGTCCTGGATCCTGGAGATTAAGAGGATGAGGAGTAGAGGAGCACTAAGCGCAAACGTGCACATGCATACAGAGCAATTTCTGTGTGCACTCGGGTGTGCTATCAAGCGTGAGCAATAGAAATTAATCAGAGACTTAGACTCACCCACTTTCTCCCCTCCCTCTTCAGCTAAAGGGTTGTAGTTAGGTTACAAGAAGAAGGTAGTGCTGAGGGCACCTGCTCTGTGTTGTATTTCTCATGGGAACAGCCCATGCTGGAGGCTGGGAAAACTGTCTGGGTACTTCTCAGCCCCTCCCCATTGTGTGTGTGTGTGTGTGTGTGTTATGTATGTTTATCAGCCCTGG
>NW_011494956.1:11615309-11624764 GCF_000754665.1 Bison bison bison | reverse complement strand
ATCAGCCCTGGGTTTTTGCTGCAGGCAAAACATCAACCAGAAGTGAGAAAGGAGAATTATCTCTCTCTGCAGGGCTAAGAGCTGATCTGGGAGAGAGGATGGATGGCTCTCAGAGGGGACAGTGTGCGGAAGGGAGAGGCAGAAGGGTAGGCATAATCAGATGGAGTCCTTTAAGAGTCATGAAGGATCAAAAGGACATGATCTATTTCAGCAAAAGTGAGTTCTTCAACATCAAAGGTGATAAAAGAATGAGTCAGAGGACAGGCCTGCTTTTCAACAGCCCACACCCAAAACTGAGAAGTGAGGGGAAAATGAATCATTTAGAACTGATTAGGTTAGAACAGCAGAGGGATGCAAAAATCCTGAGACAAATCTTCCTATCAGTTCTGGTGTCTGATGATTTGGCCTTGCAGCTACACAGTTCAGAAAAGCCTTGAAGATCCAGCAAACCCTGGGGGAGTGATTCCACAAGGACTGAGCTTCGGGTCTCCTGCCAAGACTGCTCTGATGGAAACATTTCCAAAGTGCTTTCCATTTCCCACTTTTCTTCAGCAGGGGCATTAAACGCCATTCAACCCAGACTCAATGGCTGAGATGATCAATGTCTCAGGACAACTTGATTGAGAAATAAAATATTGCTTTTTTGGCTTTAGAGTCGTCCTCAGAGAATGATGACCTCTTTTCCTCCACATGCCAGGAGAGGAGCCAGAGCTCTGGGGGAAGAGTTGAGATCTGCAACTTTGAAGGAGCTCCTGGAAGCACCAGAAAGAGTGGGACTCTGGGGTGAGAGGTGCTTACAGGGAAAGGGGAAGCACAGGCTGGTGGGTCCTGCTTCCTTGTGACCCTCCAAGAGGCTGGCTCTCTGTGGAGGTGAAAGCATGGATAACTGGGCACAGGAGCCTTAGTCCAGCTCTCCTCAGCTTGGGAGTCAAGAGAGAGGTCCTGGTGGCCGCATTGGCAGAGAGGGAGTGGGTACCATGAGGCTTCAAGCTGCCCACTCCTGTATGAACTGCACGGGCTTGTGCTGGACTGTGCAATCTCAGGGCACTTGTATGATGCTAAGATTTGGGTGTGGGCACCCTTAAATTGGATTTCTCCTTATTTGTGTTTGTTGGGACTACCCACATGCAATTAGATTTGGAAAACCAAAGACGTTCACACTGATTGTGAGTGTGGACATGACTGAGATTGGATTTCTCCCCATTTGTGTTTGTTGGGACTACCCAGGTAATTGCATTTGGAAAACCAAAGACATTCACACTGAGCATGAGCGTGGACAGTACAAGAGTCAGTCACTGGGCTGTGATACCATGAGGTGACACAGGAGGAGAGAAGGACCTGCTGTTGGCCTCATGTTCCCCACCACCACCCCACTTCTCCCTGCTACTACCAATTTCTGCCTTATTCCTGAAGGCCCCTTGGGTGAGGGCCTGCCTCTTCTGCAGACTCCAGTTCTCAGGCTTGGAGATCACTTCCCACTCTGCACTCAGTCGTCTGCTTGCCTTAGGTGCCTCCCTATATTCAAACAGTTTAAGCAGCTGGAAGTCTGCCTTCTGACGCACAGAGGGTTTCCTTGATTATGTCCTGCAAGTTAAGGTGAGGCTGAGACTGAAAATACAAACTTGACAGAGATTTCTCTGAGTTACTAGGATTGGAGAAAGCCTGACTTCATCTAGTCTACTGATTTTTGGGTGTGGTTTGCATTGCAATTTTCTAAAAGATAAATAGATAAATCAGTTGGGATCATCGAAAATGGAGACATTTCATGTAAGAACATATGAATGCTCAACAGCTCCTGAAAAGAATAAAAACTCTAGCAACATGAGGGCTTCATCCTCTATGGCAATGCTTGGCTGCTGCTGAGGAGGGCTGCCCTGTGATGAAGCTATGCTGTTTATTTGGCACCATTATCATCCTTCCCTATGTCTCCCCCTGGCCCTCTTCCCTTTGCCTGCTAGGCCCATGTCAGTCTATGAGTCAGTCTCTTACTCTGGATACTTGAGAAGTCAGTATCCTTTAATCTCTCCTTGGCTTATAAGCTTTGTTCAGAGGCCAGCCTGCTTCTTCCCACTAAACTTTCAATACTTGCTTATCCAGCATCATTGAGTCCATCCTGGTGCCACTCTCCTGATGCCTCCAGGTTGTTTCAGTCATTGTTCCCTTGTAAAGCCAAAACCCAGCCCCTGCACCAAGAGCACGCCAGTGAAACCTCTAGCCCGGTCAGTACCTTAACTTTCCGGTCGTCCAGGCCCTTTGTATGCTCTTCAAACTCCACCCCAACTGTGAAATCCACATTATAGTTACGGAATGTGCTCTTGGTTTGCGTCTTGAACTTATCGCCATCTTGCTCAATGATCTTCGTCTGAGTCAGATGGAGGGCGATCTTGCGGGTGGCAAAATCAATATCTGTTGGCACAAGGAGTTGTGGAGGTTATGAGGTGCTCAGCCAGACTCATTCATTTCTTTAACAAGGCCAAGGACTTAAGACCAGAGGTGCGGATCTCAGGCTGGCCACATTTCTTCGCTTAAGTGGGAAGCAAGAGCTGTATTGTATATGGCCAGTCCGGGCATCTCAGCCAACTGTCAGGAAACCCAGGGTCTCTGCACACCTACCTGGGAGCCCTGATGGGAACAGGAGGTAGCAGGCAGGGTTCACCCCTGAGCTGCAACTCCCCAGGGTGTGTGTGTGCACACGTATACACACACATGCATACATATATACAACGTGGACACACCCCTCCCCCACAGGAGCTCCCTTCTATCTACTGACATACTGGTTTCCTCCCAAGAGTCTGCTGAACAGAAGTCTTTGTGGTTTAAAAAAGACTGTTTAAAAGCAACCAGTCTAGATCCTGGGTAAAGACAGAACTTCTGTTCATGCTCTCCAAAAGGAAGCATACATACAAACGTCCATTCTATAGCAGCTTTAGGAGGCTGTTGTGCCTTAGTCATGGCCCCCAGCGCAGCTTAAACATGCATCAGACACTTAACCAACACTTGCTCAGAGCTTTCTTTTGTTGTCTTTAAGGAAAAGATGATTAATTTTTTATCTTTTTATTACAAAAAATTCCAAACAAACCGAAGTAGAGGGGAGAGTACAAGGAACTCAGCACACTCACCATGCAGAGTTCACTACTGTCCAGTTTTTGTTGCAGCTACTCCATTTACACCTTTTCTTTGCCTTGATATTTTAAAGAAAATCTTATTCATTTCCTAGACACTATTTGTAAGTAAAAGGGAGCATGTCCTTTAATAGTGTATTTCATTTCCTAAGCTTTTCATTTTACAGCAAGAATCTAAGTGCTGAGCCCACCTTCTGCTAACCTCTGTACATAAAATGGCACCCAAGCCAAAATGTTACTGGCCTGTGAAAATGATGTAGAAACAGAGGCTAATACCAGAGCTGTTACATTCATATCCTTGTTACAAATATCATTAAGTTTTCAGTTTCTAGCCAAATCATATTTGATATTTGACCTTAATGCCTGTGAATTTTCTTGCTTCCCTGGTGGCTCAGATGGTAAAGAAGCTGCCTGCAATGCAGGAGACCAGAGTTTGATCCCTGTAAGGAAGATCCCCTGGAGAAGGGAATAGCAACCCTCTTCAGTATTCTTGCCTGGAGAATCCTGGTGGACAGAGGAGTCTGGTGGGCTATAGTCCATGGGGTTGCAAAGAGTCAGACTGCAAAGAGGTCAGGTTGCAAAGAGACATGACTGAGCAACAAACACACACACTGTGAATTCTCCAGAATCTTTGGATGTCAATCTAAATCTTTAATTTTTTTTTTATTAGAGACAGTTTACCTAGATGATTTCAAAACACACTGAGATTGATTCTCTCATAACCCAAGGTAATAATGACTTCAAGAATAAGAACAGTTCAAATTCACTGAGTGCTGTTTCTTTGAGAATTCCAGTCCCATCTCTATGGTTGTAGGTGATTAAACTTCATATTGTGTACTATCTGGTGGGGGATAAACACTATTGTGCCCAAGAGTGAGACCAGCAGTTATCAACACTTCATGGAGTAACTTTCAGTTTAGAGAATGAACAGCTCCAGTGGTTGCATCCCGACTCTTTCTGCTATCCTTCCCTGGATAGCAGCGATTCACTTCCCTGAAGTGAAGCATCACTTCACTCACCTTCTCCTCCCATTTCCTTTTTGACCCATTTCTTTCCGAATCCCTCTTTGGTCACTACCGCTTTCTCTTTCACAAAGGACCAAGAAGAGGTCCGAGCTGGATGCCTGGACCACAGTAGAATCCAGGAAGGATCTCAACTGCATGGTCTTTGGGGTCCTAAATAATATAAAGTCAGCTTTTATCATAAGGGGCTTCCCTGGTGGCTCAGATGGTAAAGAATTCACCTGCAATGCAGGAGACTTGGGTTTGATTCCTGGGTTGGGAAGACCCCCTGGAGAAGGGAATGGCTACTTGCTCCAGTATTCTTGCCTGGAGAATCCCATGGATAGAGTCTGGTGGGCTACAACCATGGGTTTGCAAAGAGTCAGACACGACTGAGCAACAAACACTTTAATCATAAGGGAATAATTTCAAGTTATGTTAGGCAACCCAGAAGGTAAAAGGATTACATACCATAAATTGAAGAGACCAAAAGGTTCAAGTTGCCCTAAGCTGGTACATGAATGCCAGCTCCTTGCCCAACTACTGTTCATTATTAATACTATTTGTTGAGAACTTGCCACATATAAGAATTCACCGATGGGACCCAAAACTGACTGCCCATCTGCATCACCTGGGAAGATGTAAAAAGTATAGATTTCTGAGCCTCATCTCAGACCCTGAACCTCTGGACAGTTTTAGACCTTAGATTTCCTTAGGGGGGTGCTTTTTGGGGAAAGACTTCAATTGTTTAAGAAATTTGAAAGCTGCTGTTTAAGAAATTTGAAAGCAAGGCTGGGTCCGAGAACAGGTTCCTTATGCATAGGTATTATGCAGAAGGCAAGCCATCTCCTTGTTCTGCATTTAATGAGGCCATGATGGAGGAATGGCACCCAAGACAAAAACTTTGTAGCATCTGAGCAAGGGACTCTGACATGAAAACCATGGAGCAGGCTCAATAAAAATGTACAGACTGCAGATGATTGGATGAAAGACAAAGCAGCCATGGCAGCCTCCTCATTCTTGTGATGGAGAGGATTTCTTCACCCAACACAGGTGCAGAGAGGATGTCAAGTCATCCTCTAATAACCCTGGCCACATTGTAATATCATCATAATATGATTAGCATTGCGGTTTTGACCCCACCCCCATGCCTGTGGGTTTCGAGTAGGTGCTGTGGGAAAGATTCAAAATGGAGCCTGGTGGAAGTCCAAATAAGGAATTACAGATGATACAGTCATAGGAGAGGGAAAGGGGAGTCACTCCCACCTAAGCCTGGGAAGATTAAGCCCATATCCACAAACTAAGCTACCCCTATTCACACCCCTCCATGTAAGAACACCTGTGCTCTTCTTCGAGGATCCAACTTCAGCTTCTGCCCTAAATAAACTGCTTCTTTGTACACTCTTCCACACATACTGTGCTTCTAAGAAACTCTGTGCTTGCTTTATAATCTTGGTCTCTTTGTTGAATTCTTTCCTCAAAGGGCAGAAATCTCTCATGGCATCTCACTCGCAAATCTCTCTGATGACATGGAGGCCCAGAGACGTTAAGTGACTTGTCTAAGGTTACACAGTTGAGAAGCAATCAGAAGGGTTTGACAATTGGATGGATGTATGGAAGATCAAGTTGGGAGGTTAAAACAGAGGTTCTGGGCTTAGGGAACCAAGATAGAACCAGACAAATTGGAGAAAAAATTTTACGGGGGCACTTAGGAGCTAAGTTTTAGCTAAGGTGACTCTGGGGGCCATGCTGTGTGAGAACCTTCGGGGTGATAGTTAAGACATGCCTTGGAATCAACCAGGAATGGTGCCCCATGGTAGAACATTCCCTGGGAAACTTCACTCACTCCATTCTCTCGGGAAACCCACAGATGAATATCAATTCTATATTATATCCATTTTACTAATGAGGAACCTGGCTTACAGAGGCTGTGCCACTTGCCTTGGATTATATAGTGAGGAAGCAATAGAGGTGGTAATAGAACCTGTAATTGATGGCCTGTCTCCAGGGCCAACTCTGTGCTCCACAAGCTCTGGGCTGGCCCATCGCATCACATCAGACCACTCCAATTTGTGTGCTTCCAGTAGCTACCCAAGATACCAAGAACTTCTGATTCTACATTTCCTCTGGAGCCACAGGGCTTCTTGATCCAACTGTGTGAGCCCTCCCTGTTTGGAGCAGCTGATGTTCCCCAGAGTTCATGTGAACTGTCCCCATCACTCATCAATTGCTTACTAGGCCTATGACTCTACAGGAATTCAGAACTGGAGGAAACACACTCCAACCCTGAATGTTTTCTGATAGCTTCAGCCTTGTGACTTACAAAATGGTACCTGGGCACTTTCAAGCCATACAGCCTGGGTGTTTGGGGGGAAGGTATATAGGCCCCAGGGTTTGGGGGGAGATAAATGCCCTCTCTGCCACTGTGAAGCCCCTGGGCATCTTGACCAGCATTCACAGAGCCCAGGGTGCCCCATGGTGTTTGCCATGGGTTCAGTCCATAAAAGACTAGTGGTCAAAATTATTTTCAAATGGGAACTCATGATCAACTAAGTTTGAGAAATGAGGAATTAAAGCCAAGACAGTCTGGCTGTTTTCTATGCTGAAAAACTTTATGGAGCCTTTAATCTGGAAAAGATCCTTTGTAGCTCCAACAGCAGGGTACAAGATGTAGCCTCTCCCAACTTTGCGTGTGTGCTAAGTCGTTCAGTTGTGTCTGACTCTGTTCAACCCTATGGACTGTAGCCTGCCAGGCTCCTCTGTCCATGGGATTCTCCAGGCAAGAATACTGGAGTGGGTTGCTGTGCTCTCTTCCAGAGGAACTTCCTGACCCAGAGATCGAACCTACTTCTCTTACATCTCCAGCATGGGCAGGTAGGTTCTTTACCACTAGCACCACCTGGGAAGCCCTTTCCCAACCTTACGTGGCTGTAGAACCCTCCATGGTGGGCTTTCCAGCTGGTCAGGGTTTCACAGAACATAATACAGGAAGGGCTGACAAAACCCCTCCTGAGGCATTTATCTCTGTCTCCTGGTCCCTGCAATTGTGAAAATATCCCCTGTTCAATTTTTTTCCCTTTAAGGCAACAGTTGCTTTGTTTGGAATGGAGGAACAGGACCAAGTGGTCAAATATTTCTGATTTAAAAATGAATCCTTCCTTAAAATTTCAAAAAGCTGAAAAAGAATGTCTTCCACCTTCCAGTCGGTATAAACATGTGCTTATGCTAGGCAGAGCCTAATATCATCCTCCGACTCATGTTTCTCTCCTTCTGCCCCAGAAATACAGCCTAATGAGCCAAGTGATGTCTGAGGGTCTAACTTCAGCCACATCCCTGGTCACTAGGGTCCAGATCTGGAAGCAGCACAGAGCAGCGGCTGTAAGTGGAGTTATTTACAAACTGCATCAGGCTATTTTGAGGATTAAATGTGATGGTGTAGGAGAGTTTCTGCCTGGGATCCGGTGGCTATGGTAATGGCTCCTTAAGTGTAGCTGCTGGCATCATTGAAATCAGCCCCCTGATTGCAGAGGCTGGTTTCCTCAGAGTCCTTTGCATTTTTCCAGATACTCCCTGTACCTCTGCTCCCTCTGCTCCCCTCTCAACCCAGCCTCACCTGCTCCAGCACGTCCTACCCTTTCTTGCCTCCTTCCTCACCTGCTTTCCAGGCCCAGAATTTTAGCTCCCAGGAGGCACTACCTGATATTCTCCTCTTTTTCATGGGGTTCGTTGTTCTTTTCTCCAAAGTCTCATCTCAATGAGGACAAGGACAATGTTGGCTTTCTGCTCTGTGTCCCCATAGAACCAGACCCAGGGCTGGGCACACAGTGGGAGCTCAAGAGATACTTATGGATTGGTTAATGTGGGCACTGTGGTCTAGGACCAGGGTTCTCCAAGTGAGGCCCCTGGGCCCGCAAGCAAGTACATGAGAACCTTTTAGAAATGTATATTCTGGGATCCACCCTAAACCTACAGTAGAGGGTTGGGCCCTTCTTGTTTTTACAAGCCTTGCAAGTAATTCTGCACATGTACACGTTTAGAATCCCTGGTATAAAAGAGTGAGGGTGAGATCTGGGCAAAGATCCTGTCTCTGATCTTCCAGCTGTGTGACCTCAGAGAAGTCACTTTCCTGTCCTGAGTCTGTTTCTCATAGTAAAGTGGGGAAAGAAAGCTCATTTCATAGCATTATTTATGTAAGGATTCCCTTAAAATGATAAGTAAGTGCTTTACCTAGTGCCAAGGAGCTGGTGGGTATTTGATGCAATTGGCCCCCACTCTTTGGTCTTTTCTGTTCTGGCCAAACAGTGGTCAGGGAGGCCTGCTGTTCTAATGGTTAGAATTCCAGGCTTTCACTGCCAGGGCCCGTGTTCAATCCCTTACCAGGGAACTGAGGTCCTGCAAGCCACACAACATGGCCAAAGATAAATAAAAATATTTTCTTAATGCTTAAAAAACAAAACAGTGGCCAGATCAGCATTCAGATCCTATTTATGCATCTCCACAGCCATCTGTCACTCCACACAGCCCAAGGATCCTGGGTTCTGGAGGAACAGTCAGAATGCTGACTAATCTAAGCTCTCCCTCCCTCATACAGCCCCGGCTTGCCACAAGGGCATTTAATCCAGCCTGACCAGACCTTCGTTTGCATGGACTGGTTTCCTCACTCCATAGTTTGGCCAAAGGGTAGAAACTTGAGTTCCTGCTCTAGCCCTCTGTGCTGAGTGAGGTCCAGGCTATGCTAAACCCTGCTGGAGTCATAGGTAGGAGATGAGGAAATAAAACCACGGATCATGTGTTAACCAGATGAAACAGAGGGGAGGGTGTCATACAAAACCACAGCTGACTCCTGAATGACACAGGTTGGAACTGTGCAGGTCCACTGATATATGGATTCTTTTCAATAGTAGCTACAGAACTACACCATCTGTGGTTGGTTAAATCTGCAGATGCAAAACCACGGACACGGAGGAACTACATACAAAGGGAGGGCCAGCTCTATGTTCTGTGCACAGTTTTGACTGCGTGAAGAGTCAGGACCCTTAACATGCCCCCACTGCGCCCCCCACCCCCCTGCCCCCATTGTTCAAGGGTCAGCTGTACTAAGGAAGAATTGGGAATTACAGAGCAATTTAGAAATCTAAATGTAAGTGGTCTTCAGAGAGCAAGTCTATTTTTACTCCACAGATATGGAAATCAAAGCTCAGAGAATTTAAGTGATCAGTTCAGAGGTACCCAGCTAGGAAACGCTCCTGACTCTTTGCCTACAAGTACATTCTGTTTATCATTTACAACTAAGGCTCCCCAAACAGAAATTATTGCTTGTCCCTGGTAGTTC
>NW_011494956.1:11613467-11615209 GCF_000754665.1 Bison bison bison | reverse complement strand
CTGGTAGTTCAGAGAGGTAGAGCGCACCTAAAAATGTCTATTGCCAAGAGAGCGGGTTTGTCCTGGAAATCCCAGCCCCAGTCAGTCTTTCTGACCAGAGCCAGGGAATCTTATTAGGGGCTCTATGCAAATTGAATCAGGCATCGTTTCTTCTCTGGATTGAAAAATATCTTGGTCTCTTGGCTACCCTTTACCACGTGCGCTGGCTAGTTAATCATGTCACCTCTGCTCCACCCCGGGGAAGGGAGCCGAACGTTCTCTCGGTGGATTCTCGATATTTCTAATCAAAAGGCAAGGTTTAACTGCTGCTGTAGAATACACAAGCACACACACACAGAGATTACAAAAACACTTCCTCTTTGTACTTTGCAGGGAAAATTATTTTCCTGATACGGTATTTTAACACCAGGGTTATCAAATATATTTGATCTGCTTTTCTGGATTAAAGGTATCTCTGAGCTTGATTTATAGCCAGGTGAAATGAATTTCTATCTCAGAGGAAAAGGTCCAAAGGCAAGCTATTTCTGAATAGTATATACGGCTCGTAGCTGCTGCAAAAGAAAAAAAAAAAACCCACGGAAGTGACTTTATTAAAGCATACTTTTCATAACTGCATTATGAACAATGCAAGCCATAAAGTTGAAATATGAGTATGCTACTCAACATTAAAAATGCTTTGTAATGTGCTTGTGGAAAAAGCTAAAGTTGTAGGCTAAAAGGGCAGGCGAGCTTTGTAAATTAAAGAGCAGAGATGCACACGGATTCATCACATGAAATCTGAGACCCATTCCAAGTGCAGCTTCCGTGGACTTCAAACTTTGACTCTTAATTCACAAGTCATCAGCACTCAGGCAGTTATGAGAAGCAGAGTGAAAGAGCAATCTTCTCCATCTTTCCATGCCATTTCCTCCTCTGGATAATCCATTAAGAGAGGAACTGTCCTTGCCCCCTCCTGCCTCCTCCTCTCTCACCCTCATGGACTTCTCCAAATATATTCGAAGGCTTCCCTAGGCAGCAGAGGCAGGCTGGAGACCCTGAGGTGTCTCCATGCCCCCTTGTACTTTTCATCTCTATGCAAATTGAATCAAACACTCCTTCTTCTCTAGGTTGAAAAAATGGCTTGGTGCCCCACCCATAGTCTGGTCCCCACCATTGGGATGGAGGTCAGGGAGATGGGGCTGCCAGTACACACCAGGGAAGACCCATAGAAAGGGAACAAACTTATCTTCATCTGGGCTTTTCCCACAGCACTGTCCCTGTGTGAAAATGCAATCAAGTAAAGATTTTGGCAAGTGTCTAACTTCATTGATTTGTGAGCACCAGCAGCAATTTAAATGTCGTGAAACTAACTCTTTGTTAGGTCATCAGACATTCATTCACATATTCACTTGTTCATTCATTTCTACCCAGGGACTCTGAATTATTCTCTTGCAGTGTTTCTGCAGGGTCTCTGCAGTGTTCTGAATGTTTCTCCTGCCTTTTTTGGAGGTCCTCATCCTGACGAACCTTGCTCACTGTGAAGCTCCCTCTCCCATAACTCCATATTAGTACCCTCACATGGGAGAAGGAAATGGCAACCCACTCCAGCGTTCTTGCCTAGAGAATCCTGTGGACAGAGGAGCCTGGTGGGCTGCTGTCCATAGGGTCGCACAGAGCTGGACACAACTGAAGTGACTTAGCATACATGCATGCATTGGAGAAGGGAATGGCAACCCACTCCAGTGTTCTTGCCTGGAGAATCC
>NW_011494956.1:11595264-11613367 GCF_000754665.1 Bison bison bison | reverse complement strand
GAGACGTCTTGGCAACCCACTCCAGTGTTCTTGCCTGGAGAATCCTAGGGACGGGGGAGCCTGGTGGGCTGCCGTCTATGGGGTCGCACAGAGTGGGACACGACTGAAGCGACGCAGCAGCAGCAGCAACTAGGACTTGTGCAGTGGCCACTGCTCTTTTAAATCTGTGCATGAAAATTTCAATGAAAAGATGCTCTTCATAGAAGATGATTCTCACTTTTTTGTGTGAATTAAGGGAATTGTATTTTCCCTGATGTTTACAATATTTGGAATAAAAATTTCCCCAAAGATTCTAAGTTCAAAGTTAACTGGGTATTTTCAGAACAGATGCCTTCCATTATACATTCCTATTTTCCTGATTAAAGTTACATGGTGGTGTTTTATTTTCTAGGCTCATTCTTGCCTCTTCTCCACTTAGTCACCAAATCTAGTCTGTTTCCTGCTATGGACAACCCCCTGGCAGCCCTCCTTGGCACCGCTCTGGCATCTTCCCAGGGCCACTGTAACTGCTTCTTCAGTTCTCTGATCATCTCTGCTGTTTACACCTGTTTACACATCTGTTTACACCCTGGCTGTTGGGGCATTCATGGTCTCTCTCTCTCTCCTCTCTATAGTTCTTCCCAGGATTCTCTTCTTGCATGATGTCCTTGGGTGACGTCCACCTGTGGTGACACACCACTTTATGATCCAGCCCTGGTGCCTTTTTGACCCTTCTTGCCCCACTGCCTTGGTAACATGACTCCTGCTTCCCTTGTCCACAAACATCCTTATCAACCCAAACTTGGCATGTGCCCACAGGGCCAGAGCTAACTCCATCTCTGTGTGGAACACTTCTCTCCTTCCTTCAAAACTCCATCCAGAAGTACTTAGAAAGACTTCATGCATGCCTGCTCAGTCACTCAGTCACGTCCAACTCTTTGTGACCCTATGGACGTAGCCCACTGGGCTCCTCTATCCATGGGACTTTCCAGGCAAGAATACTGGGGTAGGTTGCCATTTCCTCCTCCAGGGGAACTTCCCGACCCGGGGATTGAACCCAAGTCTCCTGTATCTCTAGCATTGCAGGCTGATTCTTTACCACGGAGTCACTAGGGAAGTCCAAAGAATAAGCATCTACAGTTTTAGCTAATTGGGTTTTAAAAAAATTATTATAATTTTATTTGGCTGTGCTGGGTCTTAATTGCAGCATGTTGGATCCAGTTCCCTGACCAGAGATCAGAGTCAGGCCCCCTGCATTGGAATCACAGAGTCTTAGCCACTGGACCACCGGGGAAGTCCGAGGAAGCCTTCAATGACCCGTCTATTGTAGTTCTCCAACCACCACCCCCAACCACACACGCTTAAAAAAAAAAAAAAAACTATGTAAATTTCAGATGTACAACATCATAATTCAACATCTGTGTAGGCTGTAGAGTGATTCTCACCACAAGCCTGGTTACCGCCCGTCAGCACACAGCTCACACACTTCCGGCCACCATTGTTCCATCGTCACTATAGTCCTTTCAGGCCCAAGGGACAGAATCACCTGCTGTCCCTTCTGTGGCAGATTATACTTTCTTAAATAGCTGCAACACTACGTCTCATCCTACTGGATGTTCTTACAATGTGATTTTGACATTTTGAGAGGCGGGGTCTATGTACCTTTCCTTTGAATATAGGTGGACTCAGGACTGCTTCAACCAATAGAATACAACAGAAGTGATGCTATGTGACTTCTGGGTTTGGGTCATAAAAGGTCATTCAGCTGCTGCCTCCTCTGTCTTTGCACACAGCCAGGGTGATGTGAGGAAACCCAGGCCATGAGGGACACCACAGGTAGACACCCACAGCCCTGGCTGAGGTCTCAGGGGCTGGCCAGCACTGAATGCTAGACACAGGAACGAGGAAGCCTTTGAGATGGCCCCAGCCACTGTCCTGCTACAATGGAGTGAGAGCCTCCTAGCAAGACCTCTCTAGATGAACCCAGTCAGCTCCCACATCTAAGAGAGGCAATAATAAAATTGCTGTGTAAGAAAATGAAGCCTCTACGTTTTGGGGGCGATTTAATCACACTGTAATAGAAAACAGGAATGCAACTTGTACATGGCTATAGCTTGACTGGCTGCACCATTTTGCGCTCTTTGAGAATAGAGACTGGGCCTGGGCCTGCCTCAGATGGCACAGTCCCTGGCTTCCACGGCAACATCTAAAGCTTTGGTAGAGAAGCTGAATGATCCCCCTTGTACGTGCAGTTCTGACTTCACTCTTCTGGAGCAGAGTGAATGGACTCTCCCCTGCTGTTCTGTCACAGCACTGGGACCTCACTTTGTCTGTCCCTTAGACTGAAGATCGATCCTCCATTCTCTGACCCCCTGATCCAAGTTGAAGGAGAACCTCAGGACATGACAGATTCCTCAGGGAAGAGGAGTTCACTGGCTGCTCTCCTTACTGTCAAGAAAGAATCTAGGGCCTTAAGGAACACCAGAAAACAAGGTACCATTGACCCTTGGCACTCACTCTCTGAACAGCTAATGATCTGGCTAATTTGGGGCAAGCCCAAAGGTTGCCCTGACATGTCACTGCTGAGGCTGGCAGCTAGGTCATGTGGGGAGGCCAGACATGGAGTGAGTTGCCAGCTGGGAACAAAGCCAGTTTGTCCCCCACCCACCTCCCCCTGCTAAAGAAGAGTACTTCCTTCCTCCGGAACTAGCTTCCAGGTTCACAGAGAAAGCCGACTCCTTGGTGCTAGGGACTAAGGTCTAAGAAAGTGAAGGCTCTTTGGAATTATACTTAGTGATATTTCTGCTTCTGGGGACTTGGGAGGATCTCCACATATGTTCTTCCCAAATGCCATGGGCCTCATGCTCCAAGGGGCAAGAAAGTCAGGCTTCAGCTTGTCAATATTGGGGCAGTAACGTTTGTCTTGCGGGGTGGATGTGGAGGGAACTGTATGGATCTGCTGGGTTTCTGTTAGCAGATTCAATTGAAGGGTGGTGAGTGGGTCGGGGAGCCCCGCACAGCTGCTTCTGGCTGAGCCCTTGAGACCTGTCTCCAGTCACCGCCAGCGCCTGTCTGGCCCACTTGTGTCCCCACGGGCAGACGAGTGGGGTCAGGTGTTCTCTCTTGGAGTCGGAAGGTGACTCTGGCAGCAGCGTTTCTGCACAGAGTCATGGGTTCGAGCTGGGGCACATTCCTAGGACACCGTAGGAACACTGAGGCAGCTGGGCAAGCCAAGGCACCCCACATCCGCATTCTGGGGTTAGCTACTACCATTCCCTATGGCGTTAGTCTCCTCCCGGAACTGTGAGCCCACCTTTCAGCACTGCAGAGACTGGCACGAAGAGGCCAACCCATTGGCTCGCTAGAGTGAAATCAACATAGTAAGATGTTGAATGGAAAGTCGTGACTGCAGCTCTAAGAGATAAGAGGTGTCCAGTGCCAAGGAGAACTAGAAAGGCCACTCCCTCCAAAACCTCCTGCAACAAGACATCCACACATCACATTCACAATCCAAACACCCCTCCTCCATCAGGAGGCTGTAAGTTGAGGTGAAAGAGTCCAGTGGAAGGCTGCTTTAGAAGAGGATTGTTTGAAAGAGCTGACAGGGTGCCCTGCTTCCTGGCACCCCCCCAGAGGGGTCAGGGGATGGTAACAGGACTGCATGTCTTTTACCTCCAGCCTAGAAAGAGGGGCTCCAGGGGCCCACCCTGTACAGAAGAAAACTAAACTGAGACTTGATTTTGTGCCTAAAGTCGCCACAGGACTTTTTATTATTTAAGAATAAGCAGCAAAGGACACAAAATTGCCTTTTGATTATATTCCCTGAGTTGGGCTTGTGCAGTTTTACTGCAGAAAGCTTGAACCCACCAAATAGCTCTTGTTAAAGTACTTTCAGTCATTCCAAATAACAAGCACATCCAACATCATCTGGAGAAACAGGCAAGGCTGCTATCTCTATTTGGTGGATGAAGAGACTGGGTCAGAAAGGTTAAAAAATTGGTCAGAGAGAAAGCCTCAGCTGACCTTTTGGTTTGGTTTCCTCCTCTGTATGGTGTTGTTCAGAATCCTAGTCCTGAGCTGAGCTCCAGAGCATTTACCCACGTGTTAGAGGCAGGATTCCATTTTCTATCCTCACTCAGTATTAAAAGCAGAGGCAACAGGGTTAGGGCTCTGGTAGGAGGATTTTTTACCTCCTCCCTCCTCTCCCAAGTATATTGGTAACACTCTGTGCGTGAGTGCAGGCTGGATTGCTTCTGCTGAATCTGACTCTTTGCAACCTTTATGGATGGTAGCCTCCTAGGCTCCTTTCCCTATGGGATTCTCCAAGCAAGAATACTAGAGTGGGTTGCCACACCCTCCCCCAGGGGATCTTCCTGACCCAGGGATCGAACCCACATCTCTTATGCCTCTTGCATTGGTAGCTGGGTTCTTTACCACTAGCACCAGCTGGGAAGCCCAACACTGTAGCCAGGAGGAAAAAAATCCATTCGGTGTTGGAAACATGTCTAAAGTCCATGAAAAAATTCCAGTCTCTGAAAATTGCACAACATGTCACATGAGCTCTCCTTATTCATTGCCACGGTGGAAGTGTCATCAAGGTAGAAGTGAATTGCACAGAAAAACCTATGATTCCCATTCTTGATGAGACAGTCTATCATCATATCCAAATTATTGGGCCTCCAACTCCACTTGCAGCCGTTTTTCTCTTACTTGGTATAGAGAAGTTCCAGTTGGGAACGCTCTATGTGGAGAGATCTAAAGCTAGAAAAGGTGATCCAGAAGCCATCGCAGGAACAAGAACAGGCAAGCTTCCTTGTCTGGGGCCTGGCCTACAGTGTGTGCTAAGTCACTTTCAGTCATGTCTGACTCTTTGAGACCCCTTGGACTGTAGGCCGCCAGGCTTCTCTGTCCATGGGATTCTCCAGGCAAGAATACTGGAGTGGGTTGCCATTTCCTTCTCCAGGGGATCTTCCCAACCCAGGGATTGAACCTGCATCTCTTGTGTCTGCTGCTTCGGCGGGAGGATTCTTTACCACTAGCACCACCTGGGGCCTACAGTAGCTGCCCCCAAAAGTGAACTCCTCTCCATGGGCCCAGCTCCTCTGGTTTCATGTTTTTTCTGCCTGCCCCAGAAGAGATCCCACAAGAGATTAACTCAGTACACATGCTGGTGGAGCCCCTGGGCTGGCGTCTAGTTCAGAAGTCAGGTGAGCTTCTGATTGTTTGATCTATGTGACCAAAGCCCTTCCTAGCCTTCTGTGGGCCTGACTTTTCCTCGGCTGAGAGATTTGTTAGCCACTCTTTTTTTGCTTCTCCACTGCAAGACTAACAAAGGAGCAATGCAGGGCTCATCTGTGTATAATATCAGATCCAGCTGGTGGCGATCACAAGGCAAGGAGACCTGCTGTGTTTTCCTCTCAAGTTTGGCTTTCCTCATGTGTGCATACATGTGCCTTTGTGTGCATGTGTGTGTGTGTGTGTGTGTGTGTGTGTATGTGCATTCTCCATTCAGTGAATCTTTTCTGTGTGCCAAGAACCTTCTAGACATAGCCTCATTTATTATCGTTCCCAGCTTGCCAACAAGGAATCTGAGCCTCAGCAAATGAGTATGGCCTGCCTAATACTATACAGCTGGTAAGAAGTGGGGAGCAAGACTTGCACACAGGTCTGGGGAACTCCACAGTGGCACTGTCAGAGGGGTCAGATCACAGTCCTTACAAAGTTGCCCTCTGTCTCCCCTTTTCACCTCCCCTCTCTCCCACCTTACCCAGGGCCTTCATGTAGCCTTCAAAGTTATCATTACTCTCCATCTCCCAGGTTCCATTCTGGTCCCTTGTCATGGTGGTGGCCTCTGGTTACCGTGGGTATGTGCTGGATGGCAAGGAGCAAGCTGCAGGAAGAACATGTTAGAATGAGCTACTTTTATAATCCAGTGGGCCAGGCTTACGACTTTGAAGATAACAAGCTCAAAGATCACAAGTACAACCCAAAGGAACTTTCCTTTCCTTTGCAAAGCTCAGCAGGACTATGAGCAATGTACGCTCAGAACCTGGCACAGCCAGGCATGGGTGTCCTGGTGACCTCATTTTTGTCTGGTTGGGCTCCCACAGAATCCCTGGCCCCATACAGAACACTGTCCAGCAAATACCCAGTGCTCACCCCTCATGTACAACAGGTCACCGGTCCCAGGCTTCAGACAGCTGGAGTCTCTCGGCTGTGCAGCAGCATTTGTGGCCTGGCTGGTGAAGCCAAGAAATGAGAACTCACACCTGTGCACCTCTACTCTACTTTTGGGCTGGGCACCAGACATCCTTCATCTTGTTTTCTTACAAGAGCTCTGAGCTATGTTTAAACATCTCCATTTTACAGATGAAAAAGTATCAAGGAGGTTAAATCACATGCCAAGTAACTACTGGTCACTGACCAACCTGGGATTCAAATCCAGGTCTGTCTGGCTCCAATGCTCTAAGGAAAAGAGTTTTGTTAAAACAGGGTGCTAAAGACATCACTTTGCTCATAAAGGTTCATATAGTCAAAGCTTTGGTTTTTCCAGTAGTCATGTATAGATGTGAGAGTTGGACCATACAGAAGGCTGAGTGCTGAAGAATTGATGCCTTCAAATTGTGGTGCTGGAAAAGACTCTTGAGAGTCCCTTGAACTGCAAGGTAATCAGCCAGTCAATCCTAAAGGAAATCAGTCCTGAATAGTCATTGGAAGGACTGATGCTGAAGCTGAAGCTCTAATACTTTGGCCACCTGATGTGAAGAGCTGGCTCATTGAAAAAGGCCCTGCTTCTGGGAAAGATTAAAGGCAGGAGGAGAAGGAAGCAGTAGAGAATGAAATGGTTGGACGGTATCACCAAATCAATGGACATGAGTTTGAGCAAACTCCAGCAGATACTGAAGGACAGAGGACCTGGCAGGCTATAGTCCATGGGGTTGCAAAGAGTCAGACACGACTGAGTGACTGAACAAATTCAGCTTGGAAAAGGCAGCTTGGATTGGGGTTTGATTTGAGAACCTTATTCTCACTTGCTTCCCAGTAAGGTTCCCCAAGGCATCTAAGCAGTGGGGTTACTCAAGAAAAGTATGTTTGGGGAAGGCCAGATGGAAGGTAGTGGGGGTAGTGGGACTCTGCTTGAGACCCCAGTAAAGAGCTGAAGATTACCTTGACCAAAGAGGGGTGCATGGCTGGCATTTGGACAAGGACTCTTGGTTCAGGACTGTTCTTCAAATGGGATATCCCAGTAGGTCAGAAGGTAGGTTGACTTACTGCTCTGACACATGGTTCTGAGAGTTGTGACCTGAGCCCTAACGACACTCTGAAGAATGGAGGTGTGGACTGAGATGGATAAACCACAAGTCTCTGATTTTAATTTTGATGCTTTAAAGCTCTAAGCTCTAAATCTAAGCAAATGGTTCTGCTGTTGAAACAGGGAAGGACCTTATGGTCCTTGCCCCCTCCCCACATCCTCTGGTTGCCTTTTGTCAGAGTAAAACTTTAATCAAATAAAAAGTTTAATCAGAGAAATGAGAACATAGAAGAGCAAAGGAAAATAGTCACAGAAGACCAAATAATAATACTGTATTCATTAAGCATAGTCAAGGATCTTTAGTTCTTTCTCAAGGGCAATAGACAATATTCTGAGCCATATCCTGTGAGCTGTCTTGCTGCTGCTGCTGCTGCTGCTAAGTTGCTTCAGTCATGTCTGACTCTGTGTGACCCCCATAGACGGCAGCCCACCAGGCTCCCCTGTCCCTGGGATTCTCTAGGCAAGAACACTGGAGTGGGTTGCCATTTCCTTCTCCAATGCATGAAAGTGAAAAGTGAAAGTGAAGTTGCTCAGTCGTATCCGACCCTCAGCGACGCCATGGACTGCAGCCCTCCAGGCTCCTCCGTCCATGAGATTTTCCAGGCAAGAGTACTGGAGTGGGTTGCCATTGCCCTCTCTGGTGAGCTGTCTTAGAGATACCGAAAACCCCAGGTGGAGAAGTTAACTACATGATGATCAGACTGTACCCATGACATGAGCTGCCACAGTTCTAAGAACTGGCTTCAAAGAAATGGAAACTCACCAATCCTAGAACTGAAGATTAACTGTAGCTGAAACAGTCAACATGCACTGATCAGACCATCAATGACCAATATGAAAATGACTGTCAGAACTGACTGTGCTGTTTTTACATGTAGCCCCCCCACTTCTGTCTATAAAAACTCTTACCCTACTTGTTGCCAGTAGGGGGAGTTGGCCTTTGGACAGATGTCTGCCCTCCCCACCAGTTGCTGGCATTTGAAATAAAGCAAACTCTCCTTCCCACCAGCCTGGCCTGTTTATTGACTTCTGGGTGGTGAGCAGCCAGACCCCATGCCTTTTAGTAACAGTGTGTGTGGTTTAGGGGTATAAAAGAGTATATTTATTATTTTTTTTCAGTAAATATACTAGAGTCAGAAAGACACACAGTCAAAAAAATGGCCCATCTGTTGTCCAAAGGCCAATGTAGGATGAAAGGGAAAGAGGAATAAGGGAAAACTTTACAACAAATGGAGGATAAGTGAAGGCAGCAGAAGTGGACAGATAAGGGAGCCTCGGGCTTCATCCTTTGAAGTCTGGCCAGAACCTGCTGTAGGCTGAGCATTCAGCCTCCTGGGTTGAAGAGATAGGTATTCCCCTCCAGGTTCAGATTCCTACCCCTACCTGTCTCCTAGGGACCCCTCCCAGCAGTCCCCAACATTTTTGGCACCGGGGACTGGTTTTATGGAAGACATTTTTTCCCATGGACTGGGTGTAGGGGGATGGTTTTGAGATGATTCACTCACATTACATTTATTATTCACTTTATTTCTATTATTATTACATCAACTCCACCTCGGATCATCAGGCATTAGATCCCAGAGGTTGGGGGCTCCTGCTCTATAGGCCTTCCTTGCAAGAAAGTAACGAAACAAACAAAAAAACCTGTGCTGGTAGGAAAGGAGGTTGACAAAAAGAATGGGTTTGCCAACTGCAAAAAGCCAGGGACTTGAGTTTCATAGGTCTTGGGGATGGGGGTAGGGAGCATTTATCCTGTGTAAGCAGGAAGCTGAAACTGAGAGGCTTGCGTAAAGTCAAAACACTTGATGGATTAGTCCCTCAGTGAGAATGTGAAGGCCAAAATCTACCTAGAGACAACAAGATAGTTTGTTTATTTGGCTTGGGTTCTATGTGAGTTGGGTTTCCCAGGTGGTTCAGTGGTGAAGAATCTGCCTGCCAATGCAGGAGATGCAGGAGTTGTGGGTTCAATCTCGGGTTGGGAAGATCCCCTGGAGAAGGAAATGGCAACCCACTCCAGTATTCTTGCCTGGAGAATTCCATGGACAGAGGAGCCTGGTGGGCAAAGAGTCAGACCCAATTGAGTGACTGAGCACGCATTATTTAAGTTAAAATAAAGGTTCTTCCCTGCTCTCACTCTGGTTTAGGGTTTGAATTTATGTTTCCTGGTAGCCAATATATTAAAATAAATGGAGTCTTAAGCTTGTAATATTTGTAGGCTGCTGGAAAGAAGTAAATGTAAAAGCTGTCTAGAGGGACACACCTTCAAACCAGACCAACCAGAATGTCCTGTAATAAAGCCATGCTGAATGTGAGCTCATAATCCAAAATTACAAAGCACACATTAAATTAATCCACCAGAAAGCGAGCATCAGCAGAAACTTACAGTCCAATTAGACTTCCAAGAGCTTCAGATAATAAAAATAATCGAATAAACTATAAATAAGTATGTTAAAATTAAATAAATTTAAAGCACCTAAAAACATAAAAAAAGGATAAAATGATTTTTTAAAAAGATAGATTAAAAATGACGAGAGTAGTAAAAATTTTAAAATAGAGTCATTAAAATTTAAAATATAACAGAGGAGTTAAATAACTGATTAAACACAGCTGAGGACAGATATGCAGGATGTATGTAACACAGAAACCACTGGTGGAAGTTTAGAACATCAAAACAAAACTTTAAATATTACAGAGAAAACAAAAACAACCATATAGATTACCATAAACAACACAATAATCAAATTGATATCACACTTCTAAACAACTCTGATGGAAGATAACGAAGGAATAATATCTGAGAGTGATAAGCGGAAATAGTTTGGTATAGAAATTACAGACCCAGCAAACGTCATTAAAATGTGAGGATTTTAAAAACGAAAATAGTTTCACATTTAACAGCCTCAAACTGGAAATAACTCAAACATTCATCCGCAAGTTAATAAATACATTGGGATATATTCACAAAATGGAATACTGCTAAAAGGAACAATCTCCTGATATATATATATATATAACAGCATGGGTGAGTCTCAGACATTATGCTGAAGGCAAGAAACTTGACACAAAAGATCACATACTACATGGTTCCACTTATATGAAAGTCTAGAAAAAAGCAAATCTTATCTACAATGATAATAAGATAGGTCAGTGATCTGATATTATGGGAAGAGAAGTAAAGATAGGAAAAGGCGCATGAAAAATTTCTTAGAGAGGTAAGATAGAAATGCTCTATAGTTAAGACGGTGATTGTAAGAATATTGCCAAAACTCAAGCTCTACAATTAATATATATTCCTTTAATGTATGTAAATTTTACTTAACAAAAATGAATACAACTGTTTTTATTCATGAGTTCATTCATGATTGTTTATGTGAAAAACATTTAGTTTCAACCCAAACTAAAATCTTGTGTTTTGAACACATGAGAAGTTAGCTGATTGACATGAAGTAAACAGGTACTAAAGGAAGCTATAACGGTTGATTGACTAGACGTTTATAAGAAACGTAGGTGTAAATATCTTAAAAACTTAAGAGGAGCCTCTAGAGCAGTGGTTGTCAAGCTCCAGACAACATCATATTCGTTTGGAGGGCTTATAAAAACATACATTGTTGGATACTACCCCTAGGATTTGATTCAAAGGGCCTGGGGTGCGACCCAAGAATTTACACTTCTACTAAGTTCCCTGGTGGTGCTAATGCTGCTGGTCCAGGACCACAATTTGAGAACTACTGTTAGAGAGTAATGGGGGAAAAAAAGGGAAACAATGGAAAAATAAAATCTTAAAAAGTTTTGGAGCTGGGCACACCCAGTGTTGAATCCAGTTTCACTATTCCTAGCAGTGGGATCCTTGGAAACTTAGTTGAGTTTCAGATTTGTTTTTTGAGTCTTGGGTTCATGTAAGAATTAAAGGAGGTCATAAACATAAAGCTCTTGCCAGAGTTCCTAGCACATAGCACAGGTTTAATTCCAAGGTAGTGGCAATGGCAAGGGTCATAGCTCAAGTTCCTAGCAAGTATGTGACAGATCTTCAATGAAACACAGCTTTGGCACGATCTTCCATCTCAGATCTGTCTGTGAAGTGGATGGGGGGGCAACAGGAGAGGGTTCTAAGGGGGAAAATTGAGGGACCACTGAAAGAAAGCAATTGTCACTCAACAACTCAGCTAGGAGTGTCCTCTACACTCCTCTACACCTTCTATTCATGGAGGACCACTCTTCTTAGAGGGCTTCTCAGGTGGTGCTAGTGGTTAAGAACACACCTGCCAATGCAGGAGACACAAGATACTTGGGTTTGAACCCTGGGTTGGGAAGATCCCCTGGAGTAGGAAATGGCTACCCACTCCAGTATTCTTGCCTGGAGAATCCCATGGACAGAGGAGACTGGCAGGTACAAGCCCGTAGAGTCGCAAAGAGTTGGACGTGACTGAAGTGACTAACACGCATGCACTCATCTTAGAAGTGGCAGCAGAGCTCCAGTTTCAAAAGTTCTGTTTTAGGGCCCCTTCCTGGAGGAGGGCATGGCAACCCACTCCAGTATTCTTGCCTGGACTGAAGAGTCTGGCGGGCTGGAGTCCATGGGGTTGCAAAGAGTCGGACACGACTGATTGATTAAGCACAGCACAGGGCCCCTTAAGTCTCCTGTTAGTTAGTCTCATACTAACGTACTCATACTAACAAATCACATACTTGGATGCTGCATCTTCTCAGGTGCCTGGGTGTCTCCACTACGGCATTTGTTTACTGACTCTTTGCAGAATCCTCAGGTGACTCTGAGGACTGGGAAAACTCATCAGTTATAGATGAATCTTTCTAAGCTGGAAGAAACTTTCTTGAGATCACACTAAAAAGTGAAGATGTGGACTTCTCAAGAAGCCTGGATCTGAGATAAATTATTCAGCTGAGAGCACACACAGCAGAGATCCCCAGGTATTTACCTGAAGTCCTTCAGAGCATCTGACTGTAGGCAGCTGGGCTCCAGGCTGGCTCCGGGAAGCCAGGAAGCCTCTCCAGCCCAGGCCTGCCCAGCTCTACCCTCTCTCCTTCTCATGAGGTGAAAAGGTGTGCCCTTTGAAGACAAATGTCACCAACTGGGTGTTCACTGAGCTTCTCTGCAGAGCCCTTTCCTCTCCTCCCCTTTCTGTTGAGCAACACCCTTTTGACTTGCTTGTCTCATCCAGCAAAATGTGCCGATTATGGGCATTAGGCTTTCCCTCGGAGAAGGCAATGGCACCCCACTCCAGTATTCTTGCCTGGAAAATCCCATGGATGGAGTAGCCTGGTAGACTCCAGTCCATGGGGTCGCTAAGAGTCAGGCACGACTGAGCGACTTCACTATCTTTTCACTTTCATGCATTGGAGAAGGAAATGGCAACCCACTCCAGTATTCTTGCCTGGAGAATCCCAGGGACAGAGGAGCCTAGTGGGCTGCCGTCTATGGGGTCGCACAGAGTCAGACACGACTGAAGCGACTTAGCAGCAGCAGCAGCAGCAGACTTTCCCTCAGACTTGTCTTCACCTGAAGACCCAAGAGGAAGGGGTCATGGGACTTTCTCCAGCTGCCAGCAGTACTGGGCCTGGCTTTGAAAGTGTTAGTCGTTCAGTCATGTCCAACTCTTTGCGACCCCATGGACTGTATCCCATCAGACTCCTCTGTCCATAGAATTCTCCAGGCAAGAATGCTGGCGTGGGTAGCCATTTCGTTCTCCAGGGGATCTTCCTGACCCAGGGATCGAACCCAAGTCTCCTGCATCGTAGGCAGACTCTTTACCGTTTGAGCCACCTGGGGTCTTGCTTTAGTTTTATGCAAACTGTACTTCTCCACTTTTGCTTCCAGAAGGCAGGCCAGGAGATCAGGAGGTCACAAACCTTCATCCCTCCCAGGGCCACAGGGATCAAATTGCTCTGGCCCAGGAAGGGGCCCATTTGCAATTCTCTTATCCTCTGCCTCCCCTTCCGACTTACCAACTGTCCAGAGGAGGTCCTTAGGTGGCAGGGGTCACCCCAGACCACCTCTTCCCAAGGGGCTATTCCTGCCTTTCTTCCAAGGGTTTTTGGGTTGCCACTGGCTTCACAACCAATAGAAACTTCTTCCCACTAACCTTTCCTTTCACCAGACTGAAGGAATGTCTCACATTTCCCAAATTAGGCAAAATCTGTTTATTTACTGTCTGTCTCTCTGAGACGAAGAGGCATTTTCTGTTTTATTTACCACCACATCCTCACTGCCTAGGAAATGGCAGATGAGAAATCAACAAATGTTCATGGAGTGAAAACTGCTCATCTTGCATGTGAATAGGAGAGGGACTTTCTGCAGCAGAAGACCCAATTTTCTGTGGAAGGAAGAGCAGAAAGACTTTGACTACCAATGGAGTTATGAGTTACTGACAATCTTTCTTTTTAAGACTTCAAATTAAATGAAAGCATTGGTGAGTTAATCAATAATGTATTGGTCCATATACTCTCCAACCATTTGTCAAATGCCATTTGATGTGTTAAAATCAATGAAGAGGTTCCAATTCAAGAACTTTTATTACATAGTGTTTTGTTTCCAATAAGTGGCTTGACCCTCGATTACAAAACAATTATGACCTTGTGAGTGCTGAGAATTTGCCCTGGCTTATTTCTTTTAACTCTCTTAGCAACCCTTTTAGATAGGGGGATATTACTATAAGGATGATGAAGATGAGGCTCAGAGAGGTTAAGTGCCTTCCCAAAGGTCACACAGCTAGTAAGAAGATGGTAGACTTGAATCTAGACTCTTTTATATCTGGCCTATTGGATCTTATTTTCTAATTGAGAAACAGAGTGGTTACAGCCTAAAGCAGTATTGAAGATTAGATTGGACGGCTGAAAAAATTTAGTGTGGTCATTCTCCAGCTTTGGTCCTATAGGAATCACTTGGTGAACTTGGTAAAAACACAGAGGGCAGGCCCTATGCTACTGTAAGGATGCTGAGCTTCTGTGTGCCTATTTCCTCCCCAGGCCTGATTCTGATACCTGCCAAAGTGGGAGAACCATTAATATGCTGTATCAATGGTTGGGGAAAACATGGGGAAGCTAGGAAAAAAGCAAGCAAGTATGAATTCCAATGAGGTCAGCCCACTCCAGTATTTTTGCCTGAAGAATCCCATGGACAGAGGAGCCTGGCAGGCTACAGTCCATGGGGTCACAAAGAGTCGGACACAACTGAAGGAACTTAGTATGCATGCATGCATGTGTGAAAAGAGAGCAGAGGGTAGCCAAAGATGTTGAGCCAGAAAAAGCACTCGTTTTTGTTGTTGTTGTTGTTTTTAATGTTTATTTGGCTGTGTTGGCTCTTAGTTGCCGGCATGGGATCTTTGTTGTGGTGCGTGGGCTTAGCTGCTCCGGGGCATGTGGGATCATAGCTCCCTGACCAGGGATTCTTTTTTTTTTTTAATTTTTGGCTGAGCTGGTTGCACTCAGGCTTTCTCTAGTTGGGTGAGTGGAGACTACTCTTCACTGTGGTGTGCGGGCTTATCATTGTGGCGGCTTTTCTTGTTGTGGAGCGTGAGCTCTAGGGCGCACAGGTTTTGGTAGCTATGGCACATGGGCTCAGTAGTTCTGGCTCTTCAGTTCTAGACTGTGAACCCAGTAGCTGTGGTGCACAGGCTTAGTTGCTCTGTGTCATATGGAATCTTCCCGGACCAGGTATTGAACCCATGTCCCCTGGACCACCTGTGTCTTAACCACTGGACCACCAGGAAAGTCCCTACACCAGTCTTCCATGGTCCCCTTTTATGAGGTTCCTCATAAAAGGGGACCACAAAAGCACTTTCTGCAGGTGCTGCCCCCTGGACTCAGGAGAGCCAAACCTCAGAAATAGGTATTAATAATGGCCATGGCCACCCTTGTGCCCACAGTGGCCTCAAGGAAGCCACATAGGAGCATTTAACTGCATTTGAATCAATGCTGGGCTGGTGAGGAGCGCCTGGTTGCACTGCCCTTGGCTGAGCAGACTGCCCACCTCAGCCATGGATGTGAATCTGTTTGAATGTTTCCCAACCAGATGCTCCTATGAGATTATGGAGACCAGGTAAGTCTGTACCCCCTGCTGCCAGAGGTGGGACTCCAGACCCAGATCCCCACGTGGCCTTGAGTAAATTTTTGTTTACTCAGGTCGGGTAGAAGCCATTGAATTTGTCTTCACCTGAAGACACAGGGAGAAGGAGATCTGAGACTTCCTTTAGCCACCAGGCAGCACTGTGTCTGGCTTTAGTTTTATGTGAATTGTGCTTCTCCAACTTTGCTCCCAGAAAGCAGGCTAGGAGAGCAGGAGGTCACAAACCCTCATATCAGGATCAAATTGCTCTGGCCCAGGAAGGGGCCCAATTGCAATTCTCTTGTCGTCCACCCTCCTCATCCTCTTACCAATAGTCAGGAGGAGGTAAGGAGCTGGCAGGGGTCATCCCAGACCACCTCTTCCCAAGGGGGCTGTTCCTTCCTCTCCAAGAATCCCTGGATTATCAAGTCACACCTGATGGAAACTTCTTCCACTGAGCTTTCCTTCCACCAGTCCTAAGGAAAGTTTCCATTTAATATATCTTGGAAATCTTTCCAAATCAGCATACATGATCTACTTCATTCTTATTTACTTATTTATTCATATGTTATTGCATTTTTGAACAGGTAACATATTCACATGGTTAGAAATTCAGGTAGTATGGAAACATAGAAAACACAATGAAAATGCTCGTTCACCTATGTTCAGGTCCCACTGCTGCCACTGCCAAATGCAAAACCATCTGTATTAATTGCTTGTGTATCTCTTCAGAATTTCTTTATGTGTATAAAGCCAAATATGAAATATTTTCTCCCTCTTGCCTGTTTATCCAAAAAGGAAAGTATACAAACTTCGATCTACAGTTTTCTTTTTACTTATCTTGGCAAACTTTCCATAACAATACAGAGAGAATTTTTTCGTTCTTCCCGACCGTTGTATAGTATCCTATTGATTGCAAGTACCATACTTAATTTAGCTGGTCCTGAGCTGAAGGTCATTCGGATTGTTAGTATTACTCGTAATGACAAACTGTGCTATTCTGATCTGTTGTGTACATATGTTTTTGTACACATTAAGGAAAATGTCAAAGTGGTTTTCAAGTAGGTTTTCCCGGTTATGAGAGATCTTATTTCATCACATTCTTGGCAGCCCCGTGTATGAGAAAATAATTTAAAAAATCTTTGTCAGATAGGTTTAAAAAAGTGTATCTTCTTGTTTTAAAATGGATTCTTATAAGTACAGTTGTACATAGTTTCAAATTTTTGTGAACCACTTTTCTTATTCTATGAGCTTCCTTTTCACACCCTTTGTTCATTTGAAATTGTGCTGTTAGTCTTGCTTATTGATTTAAAGAGCTTTTTATATATTAAGGAAATTAATCTTACTGTGCAACTCTTATAATTATTTCTCTTAGTTGCTCTTACCTTTCGTTACAACACTTTTTTCGTATTTTTCTACATTTTTGAAAAGAGTGCATGCAGATATTACAAAAATTGAAGCACTACAAGCTTATAATAAATGGATAAGCTTTCCAGATGACCCAGCAGTTCCACTTCTGGATACATATCCAAAACAACCCAGATCACTAACTCATAAAGATACATGTACTCCAATGTTTATAGAAACATTATTTATAATTGCCAAGATATGTAAGTAGTTTAAGTGTCCATCAACAGATGAATGGATAGAGATGTGCTTTGCATATACACAATGGAATAGTATATAGTCATCAAAAAGAATGAGATTATGCTGTTTGCAACAACATAGATGGACTTGGAGGGTATTATGCTTAGTAAAATAAGTCAGAAAAAGAAAAATATGTATGATATCACTTACATCTGGAGCCTAAAAAATAAAGCAAAGTAGTGAATATAATGAAAAAGAAATAGAGAGAGAACAAAGTAGGACTATCAGTGGGGAGAGGGAAGAGGGAGGGGCAAGATAAGGGTAGGGAATTAAGAGGTACGACTATTAAGAGGTCTACTATACTCCTATGTATAACAAGCTACAGTGATGTTGTACAGCACAGGGACTATAGCCAATATTTAATAACAACTATAAATGAAGTCTAACCTTTAAAAATTGTGAATCATTGTGTTGTACATCTGAAACTTACATAATATTGTATAAATATACCAACTATATCTCAATAAAATCTTTTTTAAATGTAGAAGTCTTTTATCCCATTCCTACTTACTAAATTCCTACTTTTCAGAAGATGCTCTTTTTTTATTTTTAATGACTTTTAGTTGTTTTGCTGGCCCTTGCCTCTGCAGTTGTAAAAAAAATTATATCACTTTTAAAATTATATCAATTTTAAACATTTTTTGTTGACTTCTGTCAATGAATGGTGAAGATGTAACACTCATACCAGCTCTTCCTTCCCTTCCCACGTGTACATTCATGTCCTCTATTTGCTCTCTCTTTCTCTCTATATATATACATACACATACATATATATATGATATTAGTCAGTTCAGTTCAGTCGCCCAGTTGTGTCTGACTCTTTGTGACCCCATGAACCGCAGAACACCAGGCCTCCCTGTCCATCACCAGCTCTCGGAGTCCACCCAAACCCATATCCATTGAGTTGGTGATGCCATCCAACCATCTCATCCTCTATCGTCCCCTTCTCCTCCAGCCCTCAATCTTTCCCAGCATCAGGGTCTTTTCAAATGAGTCAGCTCTTTGCATCAGGTGGCCAAAGTATTGGAGTTTCAGCTTTAGCATTAGTCCTTCCAATGAACACCCAGGACTGATCTCCTTTAGGATGGACTGGTTGAATCTCCTTG
>NW_011494956.1:11594699-11595164 GCF_000754665.1 Bison bison bison | reverse complement strand
CAAGGGACTCTCAAGAGTCTTCTCTAACACCACAGTTCAAAAGCATCAATTCTTCTGTGCTCAGCTTTCTTTATAGTCCAACTCTCACATCCATACATGACCACTGGAAAAACTATAGCCTTGACTATACGGACCTTTGTTGGCAAAGTAATGTCTCTACTTTTGAGTATGCTGTCTATGTTGTCTAACTTTTCTTCCAAGGAGTAAGCGTCTTTTAATTTCATGGCTGCAGTCACCATCTGCAGTGATTTTGGAGCCCAGAAAAATAAAGTCAGCCACTGTTTCCATTGTTTCCCTATCTATTTGCCATGAAGTGATGGAATCGGATGCCATGATCTTAGTTTTCTGAATGTTGAGTTTTAAGCCAACTTTTCCACTCTCCTCTTTCACTTTCATCAAGAGGCTCTTTAGTTATTCTTCACTTTCTGCCATAAGAGTGGTGTCATCTGCATATCTGAGGTTATT
>NW_011494956.1:11575578-11594599 GCF_000754665.1 Bison bison bison | reverse complement strand
TAGTTTATTGTGATCCACATAGTCAAAGGCTTTGGCATAGTCAATAAAGCAGAAATAAATATTTTTCTGGAACTCTCTTGCTTTTTCCATGATCCAGTGGATGTTGGCAATTTGATCTCTGGTTCCTCTGCCTTTTCTAAAACCAGCTTGAACATCTGGAAGTTCATGGTTCACGTATTGCTGAAGCCTGACTTGGAGAATTTTGAGCATGACTTTACTAGTGTGTGAGATGAGTGCAATTGTGTGGTAGTTTGAGCATTCTTTGGCATTGTATTTCTTTGGGATTGGAATGAAAACTGACCTTTTCCAGTCCTGTGGCCACTGCTGAGTTTTCCAAATTTGCTGGCATATTGAGTGCAGCACTTTCACAGCATCATCTTTCAGGATTTGGAATAGCTCAACTGGAATTCCATCACCTCCACTAGCTTTATTCATAGTGATGCTTTCTAAGGCCCACTTGACTTCACATTCCAGGATGTCTGGCTCTAGATGAGTGATCACACCATCATGATTATTTATGTCATGAAGATCTTTTTTGTACAGTTCTTCTGTGTATTCTTGCCATCTCTTCTTAATATCTTCTGCTTCTGTTAGGTCCATACCATTTCTGTCCTTTATTGAGCCCATCTTTGCACGAAAATTTCCCTTGGTATCTCTAATTTTCTTGAAGAGATCTCTAGTCTTTCTCATTCTATTGTTTTCCTCTATTTCTTTGCATTGATCTCTGAGGAAGGCTTTCTTATCTCTTCTTGCTATTATTTGGAACTCTGCATTCATATGGGTATATCTTTCCTTTTCTCCTTTGCAATTTGCCTCCCTTCTATTCACAACTATTTGTAAGGCCTCCACAGACAGCCATTTTGCTTTTATGCATTTCTTTTTCTTGGGGATGGTCTTGATTCCTGTCTCCTGTACAATGTCATGTACCTCCATCCATAGTCCATCAGGCACTCTGTCTATCAGATCTAGTCCCTTAAATCTATTTCTCACTTCCACTGTATAGTCACAAAGGATTTGATTTAGGTCATACCTGAATGGTCTAGTATAAATATGTATATTATATATATATATATATATTTTTTTTTTGTCCAACAGAGATTACAAATCTTTGTAAGTTAAATCCTCATTTGAACCAGTTGTAACATCTTATTGGTTGCCTCATTAATTAATGAGTTAATTTAAGTGTTCATTTTATATTTATATGAGAGCTATGATTTCATCTTTTTAAAAAAACATATTTTAACAATTTTGGAGTTGCTGCTCAGACACACAATCGATTCACCTTGAGAGAGTCACCTAGGCTCTGTGCCCAGAGTATCCTTCATGGACGACTTCAGCCAGAGCGTATTTCCTTGTTGGCTCCTAGAGGTGAATTCCAAATGTCAATAGAATTTTAACCTTTACAGCTCTGTATTCTCTGGGATTTTTTTCCCTCTCAATTAATTTTGGTTTTATTTCACTTAGAGCCCATAAATTATACCTCATTGCCAACAGCAATGACTGGGAACTTGGCTTAATGGTCTGACCATTTGGTGATTTTTGTAGATGAATGATGGATATCTATTTTCTGCTGGGTGAGAGATAACAGAGAATCGGGCTATTTATTTGTTTTTTCATGTGTCTGAATACAAATTAGTTAAAAAATCTATGCCCACTAAGAGAGCAGTTGTTTTTGATAAATAAAATGTTAAAAAAAAGTTTCTTTAATTTCTGTGTCTGCATCATTTAACCTGTGTGACAAGTCATAAAACTGAAGCTGTAAGTTCTCTGTCTGTAATTTAGAAAGAACTTTACCTCTCAATGTGCTTGTGTATATTTTTCTGTTTCTGGAGGGTATAAATTAATTCGATTATAAAATCTTTTGAATGAAAGAAGCTTTGTTGTGATTGGTTTATGGAATAAATAAGTGCTGATATAAAGTCCTGAAAAATAGGATAATTAAACTTCTAACACTTTAAATGTGCTAAAAATTGTTCTTTCTGCAGCTCACTCAGAAACCTTTTTAAGAATCCAAATTCACATAATTAAAGTAAATGTTTGGCAAACAAGGTCAGTTTACTAATGTGCGTTAATAAAAACAACTTTGTCTTCTCTGAGTTATCACTGTTATGTATCTGGTTGATCCTTGAACAACACGGGTTTGAGCTGAGTGGTCCACTTATACACAGACTTTTTGCTAAATAATTTTTTTCATTACAGGATCCACAGTTGACTCTGCAGATACTGAACTGTGGACAAGAAGGGCTGACTGTAAAGTTATATGGGGATTTTCAGTTGCATGGAGGATGGGTGTTTCTAACCCTCCCATTGTTCAAGTGTCAGCTGTAATTTAGCAAACAATTATTTCTAATTGGGTATATTTTCCCCAAATGATTACAGGTTTGTTGATTGAATTAGCTCACATGACTCCTCCATAATGTTTGAGGATGGAAAATGTAAATGTATGTCCAGCTCCATCGAATCATGATTCTGATAAACAATTTCAGCAGTAATTGTATTCTGTAGTATGTCAGCTTGAAGATCATTTCCAGGATCTCTCGGTAACTTAAAATTTTAAGCTAATATTAAATTAAATTAATTACGTAATTGATGGATATCTAGGTACTAAGAGCCTAGAACACTAACACACTGATTACAAAGCATAATTTTGCATATTTGTACATGCTATAAGAGAAGCTATAGACATGAGTCATGTTAATGAATGTGTTTATTTTTTGCCACACAGGAATGCATGTGTCTGGAAAAAATGCATTATAAACTCTTCTAAACTGCTAAAATGGTTCAGTATGACAGAACACTCAATTATTTTCTCTGTGAAATAGAAGTTAATTACTTTAGTGAAAAGTTATAATTAATATGAATGGTTACAACTGCAATAATGACAGAAATATGACTGAGAGTATGGTTTTGCTTTTCCATAAGCAGTGGTTCTTGGGATTTTTGTTTTTTAAACCACTTTGTGCCTATTGAGGGCACAAAACACTTTTATTTACGTGTTTATAGCTAGTTATGTTTATTAAACGGAGAAGGCAATGGCACCCTACTCCAGTACTCTTGCCTGGAAAATCCCATGGATGGAGGAGCCTGGTAGGCTGCAGTCCATGGGGTCACTGAGACTTGGACACGACTGAGCGACTTCACTTTCACTTTTCACTTTCATGCATTGGAGAAGGAAATGGCAACCCACTCCAGTTCTTGCCTGGAGAATCCCAGGGACGGGGGAGCCTGATGAGCTGCCGTCTCTGGGGTCGCACAGAGTCGGACACGACTGAAGTGACTTAGCAGCAGCAGTTTGTTTGTTAAAAACCAAAACTGAGAAAGACTTAAGATATTCATTTATCCACTTGAAGACAGCAATGATGAATGCATAGCATGCTAACTGAAATAGCCTTTAAATACTGTTATGAAATTAGTTTTGAACATATGGACCCCTTGAGATCTGTGTTAGAATAAAAGAGATGCTAGAAGTAATCAGGCTTGGTGAGTATAAAAGAGCATAATAAAAGATAAAACTTGGATTTGTCCTGAATCAAACAAGTAAATTTTACTTGTCTTGATTTATAATACTAAATCTCACAAGCTACAAAATTTGTTAAAATGTTTGCAAAGTTCTCAGTCTTGATGGATTTGCTCCATTGGTTTTCCGATTAACGTTTTCACCTACAGTTTGAATGGTTATTCTTTCTGGGGTGACCCACCTTTCTGATTGGCCTGGAACTGTGGGGTTTCTGGGGATATGCAGTTTTCTGTACTGAAACCAGGACGGTTTTGGGGGAATCAGGATGACTGGCTACTTTATATATTCTCTGTATAATCTACCTAGAAAGCACAGATTCTGTGATTAACTTGAGTAATTTTACATGCTATATGTTGACTTTATACTCTTAATTACCAAAAAAGAGGAGAAAGAAAAAGATTCCTCAATTATTAAAGTGTTAAGGTTCTTGTTTATTTTAAAATGTTTTATTGTTCCTTTGATTCATAAGCAACCAAGTATTGTTTCTCAGGTACTTGTTATTATGTCTTAATCAAGTGTCCAAATCTCCTTTGACAGCTCTTGATTTCTGCCTTTTAAAAATCAGGTCTGAAAAATAGAAGATAATAAAAATGGCCAGATGTCTTATACACCTAAAGCAGCCTTTGAGATTTCCCATAGGATTCCTAAAGAAACTCACAAAATTTTGCCCTTTAACCTTATAAAAAGGGATGCTAGAAATAATCAGGTTCGGAGAGTTGTGTGGAAAGAGTTAAATCAGAAGAGATGCTCACCCTTCCCTGAGTTAAATTTTATAGGTAAGGTGTTATTAATAAAAGCATTTCAGAAATGTTATGCTTTATGGGATGCTCCAGGAGATTTTTCAGTGCCTCACTTTCTGTGTGTTTTAATTTCAGGGAAAACACTGATTGAAGGTCTTATAAAATTGTCCTGTTGAATTTCCCCCTATTTATCTGAATCTTTGTAGTGTTATCAGTACCTGATAATATTGAGCAACAATATATTTCAGTTATTATTTAGCATATTGATTGCCAGTCTTTTTTCTTTTTAAAAAGACTTCAAACTGAGTAACCTTTAGGCCAGTGGTTCTCAATGCACATCAGACGTAATCTTGAAGTTTTACAGCTGTATAGGTGTCTAAGCCCTTTCAGGTTTATGGAATCTCTTTACTCAACAGTCTAAGAACATTATATAGTATATCAAAGGATTATCGTGTGTCGTCTCTCAAGATATTTACCCCTATAAAATCCAATTTTATAAATCAGAGGCAGCATTCACTGGCCTCTTAGAAAATAGACTTTATCATTGAGCTAAGATATATTTATTTTTAATGTTTTCTTGGAGAATGGGTTATCTTTGTTTTGCATGTCACCAACCAAACACCCAAATATCCTTGTCAGTTGTATTATTCTTTTCTTAAAAATATTTATTTATGTATTTGGCTGCACTGGGCGTTGGTTGCAGCATGCAGGATCTTTAGTTGCAGCACGTGGGCTCTAACTGCCTGACCTGAAACTGAACCAGGTCCCCTACATTGGGAGCATGGAGTCTTAGCCACTGGACCATCAGGGAAGTCCCAGTTGTATTATTCTTTTGTTTATTACAAACTCTCATCAGTCCTTCTACGCTTGAAATTTTTCAATGACAAAAAACTATAACTTTGTCTTTTATAAATAGCTTGTGTTTTACTCTAACTTTTGCTAAAGTCTCTTTTACAAGCAACAGGCCAGAGTTTGTGTCTTCAACAAACAAGGAAAATCTCAGAGACTTGTGAAAACAGGTACTGCAAAATATTGACCTTTCAAAATATCAAGTCTTGGATAGAAGCATCTGAGCTGGAATCACTTAGGCAACTTTCAGACCATATCAGTGGAGTGATTTGGGATTTCCAGAGCTCTTTCCACTGGGAAACAGATGGCTTCGTGAGACTACTAACCCAAGATCCAGTGGAGCAAGAATTAATTATGTAGAACTGAATGAGCTGATGTGCAACATTTTATTGTGGTTATTTGTTTGGAATATTGCTGATGTCATATGAGTTTTTCCAGATCTATATATTTTCCAGATCTAAAGGACGCCCTTTCTGTGTCTTCTCATGCTCCCTGTGGCCTATAGCAATTGGTAGACTCTGCTTTTTAAACTAAAACGAAACATTTAAAAGTGATATCTAATTTACCAACTAATTCAGAAGCTCTTTCTGAGTCTCCTTTTCATGGCAATATAGTTATTTGTGTAAGTTTAATAAGACTTTTTCTTTATATGAGAACATAATTAAACAAATTGATTAAACATCCAAGGTCCTCCTGTAGTATTATATTTGAGTACAATGCTCTTTTAATCAGGCATGACAAGTCATTCTTAAGGAACAAAGTCTGGTAGTACTTAAAGAGACATTGCCTATTATGGCCTCCCAGGAAAACAGGTCTGAGTGCTTTATTTACAGGGTCCAGACTCACAGATAGTAAGGAAGGTGACTTCCTTTAGGGGAAGAAACCCAAGTTATTTTAGGAGCCTTGAGAAAAAGAGAGTCATTGAACTTTGCAAGTAAAATCTAGTAGAGAGTTTCTTAGCCATGGGATGGCAAATAATAGATGTTTTTGAAAGTTCAATCTGAGTTGCCTTATGAAGACTTTCAGATAGAAGATAATCTTGTAATTGTTCAAATTTGTTTTGCTCTAGATATTGTTGGTTGTTCTTTAGTTGCTAAGTCATGTCTGACTCTTTGTGATCCCATGGACTGTAGCCCACTAGGCTCTTCTGTTCATGGGATTTCCTAGGCAAGAATACTGCAACGAGTTGCCATTTCCTTCTCCAGGGGAATCTTCCTGATGCAGAGATTGAACCTGTGTCTCCTTTTTGGCAGGCTACTCTAGATACCACACAGAAAATTTAGAGACCTGTTTGAACACTCCTCCAGCACCTATGTAAATAATCAGGTCAAACCTTAGGAGAAGAGTGTTATTTGTCATCAGGAATAATCTTTCTTGAGATTATGATGATTACAAGTAGGGGAGAGTATCAGGAAAATTGTAAAAGTCTTTGAAATGGGCAAAAAAAATATTATTAAGTGTCCTGTCTAGCCTAGCCATCCAAATTATCCTTGGTTGTCTTTGACTAGGCTCTTTTCCAACACTTCAGGGATAGAAGTTAGAACTAATAAAAATGCAAGAACTTCCCTGATTAAGACTGGTTAAGACTTTGCCTTCTAATGCAGGGGGTGCAGGTTCGATTCCTGGTCAGAGAGTTAAGATCCCACATACTTTGTGGCCCAAAACCCAAAAACATAAAACAGAAGCAATGTTGTAATAAATTCAATTTTTAAAAAACCTCTAAAAAATAATAATAGTGCAAATGTTTCCAGTCTATAACTATGCAAATGACTTCTGAATGTGGCAAAAATGAATAGATTCTGTTAGGTGGGGTATAATAAACCTGTAAGTTAAAGCCTCCATTGTAAGAAATGTAGCATCTTACTGGTTCCCTCATTAATTAAGAAGTTAAATAAAATCTCTGCCAAGTGTATACGTTGTATGAGGGTCATGATTTCTTCTTCTTTAAAATATGTTTTCTTCAACACTTTTTCTAAGTGAAATTTTGGAAAAAACAGTGATAAATCTGTGTATTAAATGCAAATTTTTAGACTTAAAGTTTTGTGCAGACATTTTAATTTATAAGTATCAAACTTTTACTTCATTGGTTCTGAAGTTTGTGTTTTAGAGTGGCTTTCCCTACCCTAAGATTAATTTAAAAAAGACAAACAAAAAATTCCTGTTACTTCTAGAACCTTTACATGTTCAGTTTTAGCTTATAAACTTTGATTCGGTTTACTTATTTTTGCAAATGTGTGAATGATTATCTAGCACCATTTCAAGTCATTTCCTCACTAATTTAAAATTCCATTTTGTTATAAAAATGAGAAACTTTTCAAATTCCATTTATGTATTGATTTAGGAAGAAAGGACATTTTTATAATGTTGGGTTCTCCTATGTAAGAACAGGGTAGAGCTTTTCATTAATTCACATCTTATTTTATATGAAGACTGAGTTTAAAGTTTGTTGTAAATATATCTTTCTTATTTTTGGTAATTACTTCTAAACATTTTGTCAGTTGTTACCACTGTAAATGGAATATTTTTGTCCCTCTGTATTTTCTAATTCTTGTTCATATATAGAAAAGCTATTTATGAGCATATTTTGTGGCCTTTTTGAATTCTCTTATTATCTGTAATAGTTGCTCAGTTGGTTTGCTTGTATTCTTGTATTTTCCTGAATATAATGTCATCTGTATGTGGTGCTAGTGGTGAAGAATCCACCTGCCATTGCAGGAGATACAAGAGGCACAGTTTGATCCCTGGGTTGGGAAGATCCCCTAAAATAGCAACCCATTACAGTATTCTTGCCTGGAAAATTTCACGGACCGAGGAGCCTGGCGAGCTATGGCCCATGGGGTTGCAAAGAGTGGGACATGACTCTTATTGGACGTGACTCCAATTTACACCTTTACTCGTTTTGATTGTCTAACAGCAATATCTAATCCTTCCAGGAAAATATTAGTGGTATCTATAGCTTATTCTTGACTTTTAATAGAAATGTTTTTAATGTCTTGCCAATAGGACTGATCAGTTTTTAACCTAAGTCAGTCATCCATGTTTATTTTACTAAACTTTCATTTTTAGGTTAGAAATGGATGTTCCACATCCAAAAGGATGGTCATATCAATTTCTCCTTTGACATATTAACATGGTGAATAACATTTAATCTTCCTTACACTCTAGGAATTAACACCATTTTTCCTGGTGACTTGTTCTTTTAAAGTACATTTTGATTATTTTTATTTGGGATGTCTACACAGATATTTATGAATTAGGCTAATACGTAGTTTTCTCTGTTTAGACTATCTTGTCTGCTTTGGGTATAAATACTGCACTAGTTTTTAAAATGAATTTGGAAGCTTTTCTTCTTTTTCTCTCTGCTCTTGACTGCTTTGTATAAGCAGTATAGGGATTGGAAGACTTAGAACTGTCATTATTTGAGGTGATATAATCATTTACCTAGGAAAAGTCGGTATCAGCACACAATCTGTTAGAACTGATAAGAGACTTCAGAAACTTGGTCAGATATAAGGGGAAATAACAAAAATCAATAGCATTGCTTTATGTCAGCCATAATTTACTAGAAAGTATAATAAAAAAGGAGAAATTATTTACAAGGGCAAGAAATCCACAAAGAATATGGGAAAAAATGAAAAATGAAATAAAAATGAAAACATACACAGTCTCTTTGGAGAAATCTTAAAAGCCTCAATTAAAGGTCACATAGATAATTGAATAAAAGTGGAGATGTGTTATACTCTTGGATTAGATAATTTAGCATTCTGAAGGCCTCTATTCCCCCACAAATTCATCTATAAATCCAGTGTATACCCAAACAAAATTCTAGGTGGAAATTTTTGGTGGGGGAACATGATAAACTTGCTCTGAAATTTATATTGAAGAATAAAGGCCCATGAATAGCTTAGTCTAAGAAGAGTGAAAGATGGGGATTTGTCCTAACAATGTTAAGAGATATTACAATGCTAAAGTCATAAATGCACTAAATATATACACAAGTACACAAGTACACACAGACAGAAGGAGCACAATAGAGAACTAAGAGAAAGAGCCCTGTGTGCACAGGAAGTTAATACGCCATAGAACTGACACCACAGATCAATGGGAAAGAGCCAAAGAGCGAGCAAATCTGATTCAATATACAGAGAAAAATAAAACCATATATTTCCCTGATAGCCCATGCAAACGTGCATTCTAAGTGAATTAAAGACCTCAATGTGAATAGTAAAACTGTAACATTTTTGAATGACAATGTAGGGGACTGTTTTTGAACCTAAGGGCAAGGAGATACTTCTTGCAATTTCAGCAGCACAAGCCATATACAACAAAATACCATTTACATAAATAAAAAATACAGTATCACAAAACAAAGCATATCTTGCAAAAATATGCCAACACTAAACTTACTAAGATGGTAGCTTATGGTATACAGGGAATGAGAGTACAAAGAAAAAAAGGAATAAGTATATTCATAAAAATGCCATGAAAATTTGAAAGAAAAATAAACAAAGTGGCATTATTTATTCCTATAGGATTTAGTAACATTTGCTTTTGAAACCTTATGGGTCTGGTGCTTTTGTGAGGAAGGGTAGTTCATTGACAGCTTACTCAGTTTCAACTAAGTAATTTAAAGATCTCTTTAGATCTTCTGTTTATTCTAAGGTCAGTTTTGAGTTTTGAAAAATATTTTACTTGAAAAGCTCCCATTTCTTGAAATTACTTACTTTTATTTCCTTGTATCAGTGGCTATTTCTTCATTCCAATTTTAATTTTGTGTACTATGGTTTCTTATTTTTTCAAAAATTTGGTTGGTTAGTGGTTTCTCTGGAGCTTCCCTAGTAGCTCAGCTGGTAAAGAATCTGCCTGCAATGCAGGAGACCCTGGTTTAATTCCTGTGTTAGGAAGATCTGCTGGAGAAGGGATAGGCTACCCATTCCAGAATTCTTGGGCTTCCCTGGTAGCTTCGCTGGTGAAGAATCTGCCTGCAATATGGGAGACATGGGTTTGATCCCTGCATTGGGAAGATCCCATGGAGAAGGGAACAGTTACCCACACTAGTATTCTGGCCTGGAGAATTCCATGGACTGCACAGTCCATGGGGTCGCAAAGAGTTAGACATGACTTAGGGACTTTTCACTTCACTTAACAGTGGTTTCTATATTTTAATTTTAAAGATCCAACACTCAAGTTTGTTCTTTTTCTATCTTCAGTGCCAGTAATGTCTGCTTTTTGCTTTATCAATTCCTTCTTCCTATTATTTTTATGCTTATTTTACTGCTTTTCCTAACTACCAAATTCATAATTTAATTATTTTCATAACTTCTTTGTTGAGTGTTAATTACTTAAGGATATGAATAGTTCCTCTGAGCTCTTTTTAAATCACATCCCTTAGGATTTTATAAGTAGTGTTATTTTTAAAGCTTTTTACTTTGATATGATTATAGACTTAGAAGAAATTGCAAAATGAGTATGACGAGGTCCTATATAACCACCATCTAGCTTCCTTCACAGAGAAGGCAATGGCACCCCACTCCAGTACTCTTGCCTGGAAAATCCCATGGACGGAGGAGCCTGGTAGGCTGCAGTCCATGGGGTCGCTAAGAGTCAGATATGACTGAGCGATTTCACTTTCACTTTTCACTTTCATGCATTGGAGAAGGAAATGGCAACCCACTCCAGTGTTCTTGCCTGGAGAATCCCAGGGATGGGGGAGCCTGGTGGGCTGCTGTCTTTGGGGTCTCACAGAGTTGGACACGACTGAAGCGACATAGCAGCAGCAGCAGCTTCCTTCAGTGGCGACATCTTTTGTAATTATAGAACATTATCAAAACCAAGAAATTGGCTGGCACCATTAATACAATTGACTACAGAACTTACTCAGATTTCACCTTTTTTTTCTCATGCCCTCAGTTTTTGTATGTCTTTGTGTATGTGCATGCATGTTCAGTCACTCAGTCATGTCCAGCTCTTTGCAACTCTATGGACTCTAGCCCACCAGGCTCCTCTGTCTGTGAGATTCTCCAGGCAAGAGTACTGGAGTGGGTTGCTATGTCTTCCTCCAGGGGATCTTTCCAACCCAGGGATCTAACTCTAATCTCCTGCAGCTCCTTCACTGGCAGATGGATTCTTTACCACTGAACCACCAGTGAAGCCCATTTAATCACATGTATTGATTCACAGCTGAAGCTCTAATACTTTGGCCACCTGATGTGAAGAGACAACTCATTGGAAAAAACCCTGATGCTGGGAAAGATTGAAAGCAAAAGGAGAAGAGAGCAGAGAGGATGAGATGGTTAGATAGCATCACCAACTCAATAGACATCACTTTGAGCGAAATCCAGGAGATAGTGAAGGACAGGGAAGCCTGGTGTGCTACAGTCCATGAGGTCACAAGGAATCGACATGACTTTGTGACTGAACAGCAACAACATAGATGCATATAACCACCACCACAATCAAAACACAGGATTTCTTTCTCACAAAAGAACTTCCTCATCCTGCCCCTTTGTAGTCACATCTTCCTGCTCATTTCCTAACTTCCAACAACCACTGATGTGTCCTCCATTTCTATAATTTTGTCATTTATGTAATGTCATACAAATGAAATCTTACAGTATGCAACTTTTGAAATTGGCTTTTTCCATTTGCTTAAGGACTTTCCTCCTTGCTCAGTTGGTAAAGAACACACCTTCCAACGCAGGAGACACAAGAGATGTGGGTTCAATCCTGGGTCTGGAGAAGGAAATGGTAACCCACTCCAGTATTCTTGCCTAGAAGATCCTATGGACAGAGGAGCCTGATGGGCTACAGTCCATGGGGTCTATAAGAGTCAGACACTTGGTGATGGACAGGGAGGCCTGGCGTGCTGCGATTCATGGGGTTGCAAAGAGTCGGACACGACTGAGCGACTGAACTGAACTGAACTGAACTGAGCTGAGCAACTAAACCACCACTTTGCTTAATGCCCTAAGATCCATCCAAATTATTGTTAAGAATCAATAGTTTGTTTATTTAATTGCTGAGTAGTATTCCATTGGTGGTTCAGTGGTATAGAATCTGCCTGCAATGCAGGATACCTGGGTTTGATCTCTGGGTCAGGAAGATCCCCCAGAGAAGAGAATGGCAACCCACTTCAGTATTCTTGCCTGGAGAATCCTATGGACAGAGGAGCCTGGTGGGCTACAGTCCATGGGGTCCCAAAGAGTCAGACAGGACTTAGGACTAATTTTCACTTTCATTCAATTGTATGGATATGCCACGGTTTGTTTAACATTTCATCCGTTAAAAAGAAATTTGGACTTTTTTCATTTTCAGATGTTACAAATGAAGCATCTGTGAACATTCATGTACAGGTTTTTTTGGTATGTATATAAGGTTTTATTTCTCCGGGGAAAATACCCTGTATTGAGATTGCTGAGATGTATAATAAGTATATGTTTAAACTTTAAAGAAATTTCCAGACTGATTTTTTCACAGTGGCACTACCATTTCTTATCCCCATAAAAAATACGTGAATTATCTACTATTGCTGTATCTTTGTCAACACTTGGTATTATCAAATTTTAAATTAAAGCCATTCTAACAAGTAAGTCATGATATATTATTGTGATTAATTAATAATTTGCATTTTTCCAATGGCTAATGAGGTTAAACATCTTTAATGTATTTATTTGCTTTCCTTATGCCTTCATTAGTAAAGTGTCTATTTAAGTCTTTTACTTACTTTCTAACTGGATTTTTTGGTTTCTTACTGTTGAGTTCAGAACATTCTTAACATATTTTTTATATGAGTTCTTTGCAAATATTTTCTCCCATACAGTTTTTTTAATTATTCATTTTAAACTATTTTACAATTTCAGGTTTTTTAAATTGAATTATATTATTTACAATGTTGTATTAGTTTCAGATGTAAAACATGGTGATTCAATTTTTGTAGATTATACTCTATTTAAAGTCATTACAAAATATCAGCTATATTCTCTGTGCTGTATTTCATTGACTTTATACCTTGTAGTTTATACCTCTTAATCCTTTTCTCCATCTTGCTCCTCCGCCACCCCTCTTCTCACTAGTAACCACTGTTTTTCTTTGTACTTACAAATCTGTTTTGTCATATTCATTTGTTTGTGTTATTTTTTAGATTACACATATAATGATTTCAGTTTTGATTTATTGTTTGATCTAAAAAAATTTTTAATTGAGTTAATGGTTAACCAAAAAAATGGAATTTAACAATGACCCAATGTTAGTCAGGAGAGGTCACCCAGGGTTGATGTGAAAGTTGTCTTGCTTAAGCAGGGCCTTTAGCTGATTCTTGAAGAATAAGTAGGGCTGGGAGAAAAAGTCTGTAGTGATTACAGGAACTTTGAGGGTTATCAATTAGGGGTTATAAAATTGTAAGAGTCCCAAAGTACAAAACAGAAGAGAGTTTCTTAAGACATCCCCAGGCATTATCTTGTTACCCTCGATTAGATGCTGCAATGCCCACTTCACCTGAAGGCAGCAACCTCTCAGACGTGGCCTTATTTTGTTGGCCAAAGGTCCTCACCTACTGCTGCGTGGCAGGAACATTTCTTAACATAATCTGAAGGTCTTAGAAGAGCCATAAATGAAAGTGTAGTCGAGGTTGGGCTGATAACCACAGTGTGTGAAGTTAAGTCTATTCATTAACTTACTTGCACAGTCTAGTCACTCAGAGAACTCAGGGTGAAGTGAGGAGAGCAAGGAGAATGACAAGAGCCTGGGTCTCACCTGGTTGGAGGAAGCCTGATGGAGGCCAAGAGAGAACTCCGAGATGGGCAGCCTGACTGGCCCGTCCCTGCCAAGGTCACAGCAGCACAAAACCAATCAAAATTGATTGGAATTCTTAGGAAAGAGGAAGTCAAGGAAGTCTTGGAGGAGTGTTAGTCACTCAGTTGTGTCCAACTCTTTATGACCCCGTGGACTGTTACCCTCCAGGCTCCTCTGTCCATGGAGTTTTTGAGGCAAGCATACCGAGTGTGTTGCCATTTCCTTGTCCAGGGGATCTTCCCGACCTAGGGATCTAACCCGTGTCTCCTGAACTGGCAGGCCGATTCTTCACTGTGAAGCCATGGGAAGCCCTACTTCAATCTAAAAAACAACAAAAAAAGAAGTCCTTCCCTCCTCTAACTTCCCTGGTGGCTCAGACAGTAAAGAAACTGCTTACAATGCCAGAGACCCTGATTCAGTCCTGGGTCAGTGGTTGCAAAGTGTTCCTGCCTAGGAAATCCCATGGACCGATGAGCCTGGGGAAGTACAGTCCAGGAGGTTGCAAAGAGTCCATTCTCTCACAAAAGACTCAGACACGGCTTAGTGATTAAATGGCAACAACATAGTTGATTTTGTGTTAGTTTTGGTGTAGAGCAAAGTGATTCAGATTCTTTGATTCATGATTCTTTTCAGATTCTTTTCCATTATAGTTTATTTCAAGATATTGAATATATAATAGTTCCCTGTGTTATACAGTAAGTTCTTGCTGTTTATCTGTTTTATATATAGTAATGTGTATATAAATGGGGAAACTGGAAACAGTATCAGACTTTATTTTTTGGGCTCCAAAATCAATGCAGATGGTGATTGCAGCCATGAAATTAAAAGATGTTTACTCCTTGGAAGGAAAGTTATGACCAGCCTAGATAGCATATTCAAAAGCAGAGACATTACTTTGCCAACAGAGGTCTGGCTAGTCAAGGCTATGGTTTGTCCAGTGGTCATGTATGGATGTGAGAGTTGGACTGTGAAGAAAGCTGAGTGCTGAAGAATTGATGCTTTTGAACTGTGGTGTTGGAGAAGACTCTTGAGAGTCCCTTGGACTGCAAGGATATCCAACCAGTCCATTCTAAAGGAGATCAGTCCTGGGTGTTCTTTGGAAGGAATGATGCTAAAGCTGAAACTCCAGTCCTTTGGCCATCTCATGTGAAGAGTTGACTCATTGGAAAAGACTCTGATGCTGGGAGGGATTGGGGGCAGGAGGAGAAGGGGACGACAGAGGATGAGATGGTTGGATGGCATCACCGACTTGATGGACATGAGTTGAGTGAACTCAGGGAGTTGGTGATGGACAGGGAGGCCTGGTGTGCTGCAATTCATGGAGTCTCAAAGAGTCAGACACGACTGAGTGACTGAACTGAACTGAACTAAGTGTGTATCTGCTAATTCCTAATTATTCCTCCCCCCTTTGGTAACCAGAAGTTTGTTTTTTCTGGGTCGGTGAATCTGATTCTGTTTTATAAATAAGTTCGTTTATATCATTTTTTTCAGAGTCTACATATAATTGATATCATATGATATTTTTCTCTCTCTGTCTGATTTACTTCACTTTATATGACAATCTCTAGGTCCGTCCATGTTGCTGTAAATGGCAATATTTCATTCTTTTTAATGGGTGAGTTATATCCCATTGTGTGTGTGTGTATCACATCTTTATCCATTCCTCTGTTGATGTACACCTAGGTTGCTTCCATTTCTTGGCTATTGTAAATAGTGCTGCTATGAACATTGGGATGCATGTGTCTTTTTGAATAAGAGTTTTCTCTAGATATTTGCTGAGGAATGAACTGGATCATATAGCAAATTTATTTTTAATTTTTTAAGGAAACTTCATACCGTTTTCCATGGTGGCTGTACCAATTTACATTCCTATCAACAGTGTAGGAGGATTCTCTTTTCTTCACAGGATAAAGAAGTTTTTGAGCAAATTTGTAAGAATTTTCTAGGAGGAGAAGAACTAGGTAGTTTTCAGGGGTGTCAGGAAGAATACTAGTGTGGGCCCGGAACTACCACATGATTTTGGGAGACAAGCCTGGCTCAAACAGAAAGAATGTGTCTGGGAGCTTCAGAGGAGGGACTTGTGAATGAGATCTTAAACATCAGAATGTGGAAGCAGGTGCCATAGGACAGAAGTTAATGTGCCGCCTGTCCCTCTGTTTTTCTACCCACATGATGCACCAAAGTGCGTCACCTGGGCTGCATCTGTGTGCCTGCCAGAAATTTCTGCCCTCTCACCTTTCCAATTTTCTACCCAGCTTGCTCAGTCCACCTGCTGCAGAGGGTCTTTCTAGATCCTGTACCCAACCCTGCCCTCCATATGCCAGTGAGCTTGGGCTGACTGAGGTGTTCATTTGGTCCCTGGCTCTAATGTAACATTTCCTGTGTGTATGGTCCAGACATGGCCCTGGCACTAGCTAGGTGATCAGCATACATTTATGGAGAATGAATGACATCAGGGGACATCTCAATCCACTAAGGCCATTTTGAAACTGTTATCTGTTATTGTCCTGCTGCTGCTGCTGCTAAGTCCCTTCAGTAGTGTCCGACTCTGTGTGACCCCATAGACGGCAGCCTACCAGGCTCCCCCGTCCCTGGGATTCTCCAGGCAAGAACACTGGAGTGGGTTGCCATTAATATCATTGGTAGGGGTTATTTGTTTGTTTGTTTTTGGTTTGAAACAATAGAAATTTAGTCTCTCACTTCAGGGAGGCAGAAGTCCAAAATCCAGTTACTGACAAGGTTGGTTCCTTCTGGAGGTTTTGAGCAAGGATTGGCTGAGTGCTTCTCTCCCAGCTTCCAGTTGTTGCTGGCAGTCACGGCATTCTTTTGTGTGTAGACACATCACCCCAATTTTTGCCTCCACATTCAAATCACCCACTTCTGTGTGTGTCCCTTTCTATCTCCTATAAGGACAGACTAGTTCGATTTCAAAGCCCCCGCCCCCGCCCCCGCCTAATCCAGTATGATTTCATCTTGATCTCTACCTTAATCACATCTCTACTCAGCTTTATTTATCAAAAAAATTTTTTTTGATGTATTTGTTTGGCTGCACCAGGTCTTTGCTGCGCATTGTGAACTCTTAGTTACAGCATGTGGGATCCAGTTCCATGACCAGTGATCGAACCTGGGCTCCCTGCACTGGGAGCTTGGAATCTTAGCCACCGGACCATTGCAGAGATCCCTCCAATGGGTTTTAAATAATTAAATTAATAAGAGAAGCACCCTCTTACTCTATCCTCTAATTCTTGGTCTCTGATTCAAAAGAACCACCTTAAGTTTCTCAGCTGTTCCTTCCTGATCTTCTAGCTCCTTGACATCCAGACTTTGAACTGTGACCTCATGGAGAGGCACAGTCTTTGGCATCACAAAGACCCAGATGCCAACCCTGGTACTGCCTCTGGGTTCTGCCTGTAAAGTTCTACAGAGAAGAAAGGAAGTCTTGCCATTGGCAGATATGTCATATTCATGGGTTCAGAGCATCAGGATCTTTTCCAATAAGTCAGTTCTTCACATCAGGTGGGCAAAGTATTAGAGTTTCAACTTCAGCATGAGTCCTTCCAATGAACACCCAGGACCGATTTCCTTTAGGATGGACTGGTTGGACCTCCTTGCAGTCCAAGGGACTCTGAAGAGTCTTCTCCAACACCACAGTTCAAAAGCATCAATTCTTCGGCACTCAGCTTTCTTTATAGTCCAACTCTCACATCCATACATGACCACTGGAAAAACCATAGCCTTGACTAGATGGACCTTTTTTGGCAAAGTAATGTCTCTGCTTTTTAATATATGCTGTCTAGGTTGGTCATAGCTTTTCTTCCAAGGAGCAAGTGTCTTTTAATTTCATGGCTATAGTCACCATCTGCAGTGATTTTGGAACCCCCCAAAATAAAGTCACTGTTTCCATTGTTTCCCCATCTATTTGCCATGAAGTGATGGGACCAGATGCCATGATCTTTTTTCTGAAGTTGAGTTTTAAGCCAATATTTTCACTCTCCTCTTTCACTTTCATCAAGAGGCTCTTTAGTTCTTCTTCACTTTCTGCCATAAGGGTGGTGTCATCTATGAATCTGAGGTTACTGATATTTCTCCTGGCAATCTAGATTCCAGCTTGTGCTTCATCCAGCCCAGCATTTCTCATGATGTACTCTGCATATAAGTTAAATAATCAGGTGACAATATACCGCCTTGACGTACTCCTTTCCTGATTTTGAACCAGTCCATTGTTCTATGTCCAGTTCTAACTGTTGCTTCTTGACCTGCTTACAGATTTCCCAGGAGATGGGTCAGGTGGTATGGTATTCCCATTTCTTTAAAAATTTTCCAGTTTTTTTGTGATCCACACAGTCAAAGGCTTTGGCATAGTCAATGAAGCAGATGTTTTTCTGGAACTCTCTCACTTTTTATACCCTCTTAGCATCCCCATATGAGAGAGAGCATCTCTTTCCCAGTGGTTTAAACTGAACACCCAAGATTACGTACTTGTGCCAGGACCAGTGACCCTGGGTCTTATTGGCCAGGCTGTGTTGTGTGCCCAACTTGGAAGTGGCTAGGGAAAAGGGAGGTGTGTTCTGTCTGAAAGACATGAACCAAGTGCTATTACCAGAAGAAAGGGGACCAGACGTGGAACAAGCAAACTAGCATGGTCTGCTACACTGATGGTGAATGTTGAAGGAGATAAAGTATGTAAACTGCCTAGCACTTTATGGGAAATATTTTTTTCTGAATTCTTCTCTGTTTCTCTCTCTGTATTTAACCACTTGATACATCAGTGGAATCCCCTTTAGCTTTGTTGCTTGCAGCTTCTCCTCCTCCACCCCACTGCCTTGCTGTGGCCTCTCACTGCCACTCTCCTGGCCTATTGTTGGAGGACCATCTCACTGACCTCACTCCATCTCTTTCTGCTAAGTCACTTCAGTTGTGTCCGACTCTGTGTGACCCCATAGACAGCAGCCCACTAGGCTCCGCTGTCCCTGGGATTCTCCAGGCAAGAACACTGGAGTGGGTTGCCATTTCCTTCTCCAATGCATGAAAGTGAAAAGTGAAAGTGAAATCGCTCAGTCGTATCCAACTCTTAGCGACCCCATGGACTGCAGCCTACCAGGCTCCTCCGTCCATGGGATTTTCC
>NW_011494956.1:11573011-11575478 GCF_000754665.1 Bison bison bison | reverse complement strand
TGCAGAGGTCCATGCAGATGGTTTCTGTCAGAGAAAGCTGGCTGCAAGTGGCTGTACGGTTAACTAGCTGCGATGGGGTGGAGATGCATGGTAGTCACTGCGCTGGGCACCATGGTTCCCAAAGCAACCTTGGGAACCAGAGCATCTCTGAGCTGAGGGAGACCAGTTGGCTGGAGTGTACTACAGATTCACAGCCTCCCCATCCAAGTAGTTCCACTTTCCATCTCCCACAGAAAGAAGCCATTGTTGTCCATGCTTTGATCTAAAATGGAAAGTACCTGGCTAACCCAGCCCATCAGTTCTGCAAGGGTGTTCTTTGTTAAGCTAGATGAAGTTTGATTTAATGTAGGATCAATGATTTATTTGGAGAAGGCAATGGCAACCCACTCCAGTACTCTTGCCTGGAAAATCCCATGGATGGAGGAGCCTGGTAGGCTGCAGTCCGTGGGGTCACGAAGAGTCGGACACGACTAAGTGACTTCACTTTCACTTTTCACTTTCATGCATTGGAGAAGGAAATGGCAACCCACTCCAGTGTTCTTGCCTGGAGAATCCCAGGGATGGGGGAGCCTGGTGGGCTGCCATCTATGGGGTCGCACAGAGTTGGACACGACTGAAGTGACTTAGCAGCAGCAGCAGCATTTCATTGTGTCATCTCTAAAAGATAAGAACTCTCAAAAATCCATGACCATACTACCATCATTTCACCTAAAAATTTAACAGTATTTCTGGTAATATTATCAAATATTGTCAATGTAAAAATTTCACTAATTATTTCCTATTCTTTTTGGCTTGTTTTAGTTTTTGTTTTTTGCAGTTCATTTTTGTGGATTGAAATAAAGGCTAAACAGTGTGATTAGTTGATATATCTCCTGAGTCTCTTCTAGAAGACACTTTTAGGAAGATCCTCTGGAGAAGGAAATGGCAACCCTCTCCAATATTCTTGGAGAAGGCAATGGCACCCCACTCCAGTACTCTTGCCTGGAAAATCTCATGGACGGAGGAGCCTGGTAGGCTGGAGTCCATGGGGTCGCTAAGAGTCGGACACGACTGAGCGACTTCACTTTCACTTTTCACTTTCAGGCATTGGAGAAGGAAATGGCAACCCACTCCTGTGTTCTTGCCTGGAGAATCCCAGGGACGGGGGAGCCTGGTGGGCTGCCGTCTATGGGGTCGCACAGAGTCGGACACGACTGAAGTGACTTATCATAGCATAGCATAGCATCCAATATTCTTGCCTGGAAAATTCCATGGACAGAGGAGCCTGGTGGGCTCCAGTCCATGGGGTCACAAAGAGTCAGACACAGCATAGCAACTGAACAACAACAGTAATCCCTCTCCATCTCTTTTTTTAATTTTTAAAATTTTATTTATCTTTTACTGTACTGGGTCTTCATTGTTGCGTGGGCTTTTCTCTAGTTGTGGGGAGCAGGGACTACTCTCTAGTTGCAGTGTGGCAGCAATTGCAGAAGCTTCTCTGGAGCACGGGCTCAGTAGTTGCGGCATATAAGTTTAGTTGCCCCACAGCATGTGGAATCTTCCTGGACCAGGGATCAAACTCATGTCTCCTGCATTGGTGGATTCTTAACCACCAGGCCACCAAAGAAGTCCCTCTATATCCCTTGTGTGTGGGGGTCCCTCGTGATTCACTTGTTGATGGAAACCAGGTTGTTTGTCCTCTAGCTTCTCACAGACTGGGTTTTGCCGGTTGCATCCCTGAAATGGCCTTTATCATGTCCTTCTGCTTCTGCATTGCTTGTAAATATGTAATTAGGTTGGAGACTTGACCAGATTCAAAGTTGGGTTTTGGAGAGACCACTTCAGAGGTGGTAACTATAGGAAGTACAGGACATACCTCTTTTGTGTCCACCATCAGTGTAGATGGCACTTATAATGCCAGACACCGGGAGCCAGAACCTCTGCCACTGGTACCACCCTGAAGCCAGTCCCTGTGTACTCCCAAAGAATCCAGTCTGCATTATCAATCTCACATAGTTCTTCTTCTAAATCTTTTCAGTTTAGTCGCTCAGTTGTGTCTGACTCTTTGTGACCCCATGGTCTGCAGCACGCCAGGCTTCCCTGTCCATCACTAACTCCTGGAGCTTGCTCAAACTCCTGTCCATTGAGTTGGTGATGCCACCCAACCATCTCATCATCTGTCATCCCCTTCTCCTCCTGCCTTCAATCTTTCCCAGCATCAGGGTTTTTTCCAATGAGTCAGTTCTTCGCATCCAGTGGCCAAAGTATTGGAGTTTCAGCTTCAGCATGAGTCCTTCCAATGAATATTCAGGACTGATTTCCTTTAGGATGGACTAGTTGGATCTCCTTGCAGTCCAAGGGACTCTCAAGAGTCTTCTTCAACACCACAGTTCAAAAGCATCAATTCTTCAGCACTCAGCTTTCTTTACATTCCAACTCTCACATCCATACATGACCACTGGAAAAACCATAGCCTTGACTAGATGGA
>NW_011494956.1:11540344-11572856 GCF_000754665.1 Bison bison bison | reverse complement strand
GCCATGAAGTGATAGGACCAGATACCATGATTTTAGTTTTTTGAATGTTGAGTTTTAAGCCAGCTTTTTCACTCTCCTCTTTCACTTTCATCAGGAGGCTTTTTAGCTCCTCTTCTCTTTCTGCCATAAGGGGGGGTGTCATCTGCATATCTGAGGTTGTTGATATTTCTCCAGCAATCTTGATTCTAGCTTGTGCATTCCAGCCCAGCATTTCACATGATGTACTTCACATATAATTTAAGTAAGCAGGGTGACAATATACAGCCTTGAAGTACTTCTTTCCCGATTTTGAACCAGTCCATTGTTCTCTGTCCAGTTCTAACTGTTGCTTCTTGACCTGCATACAGATTTCTCAGGAGGAATAAGGTATGGTATTCTCATCTCTAAGAATTTCCCACAATTTGTTGTGATCCAAACAGTCAAAGGCCTTGGCGTAGTCAATGAAGCAGAAGTAGATGTTTTTCTGGAATAGAAAATAGAAAAAAAAACTAGAAAACTTTTTTCTATGATCCAACAGATGTTGGCTGTTGATCTCTGGTTCCTCTGTCTTTTCTAAATCCATCTTGAACTTCCAGAAGTTCTCAGTTCACAAGATAATTGAAGGCACCTTAGTCTTACATCTGGAGCCTGGGTGCAAGTAGGCTGAGAAAGGTAACTCTCTTTCCCATTAATCTTGGAGAGACAGAATTCCTAATGAAGAAAGTTCTTTAAACGTGGGAGAATTGTTCACAAGATGGTAGACAGCCACAAATGTGATAAATGTCTATAACTGTGTCTATAAGTGTCTATAACTGTGGTGGGACTGAGAGTTAAGTGTTAGGAATTCAAACAGGGCTTCCAGTGGGAGCCCATGGTGTTGGGGAAAAGGACCCATTGGCCCAGACATCACGTTCATGAAGGGCTCTTCAACTTTGGATATTATCATCAAAGGAAGTTAAACATGAAGGTCACAGAGAAACAGTGATGAAGTTCATTCTCCACCTTTAAACTTGTGAACCATGATTGGACCAGACTGCCTCAGGGACTCATGAATTCATTAATCTTACAAATTCTGTAAAGAGTTTGGAATTTGCACAGCATAATTATATTACTCTGTAATTTTGTCTGCTAAACTACTGGTTACATGCAACCACTTCAACAACAATTTTGTCATATTGATCTGTATTTCTGTATTGGGAGCATCTCAAAAAGGGGAAATAGCCAGAACCACATTCAAGAGGATCAGAACTCACAGATGGGAGGTTTGTGGGTTGTAGAGGAGGGGAAAGAGGACCCAAAACTTGTCCCTGAAGGGTGAGTGGGGGTCTGGTTATTGGAGGGGAAATGGGGGATGTCATGATTGGTAAGTATCCTTCCCAGAGCAAATCAAGTCTTTTTTTGTTTTTTAAACAAAGAGACAGCCATCCCTTTCCTTGTCCCAACTTTCCCTGAGAGGAAAGCCATTCCTGTGATGTGGGTGGTTAGTATATATCCCCACCGCTGCTATTGACTCTGCTCTGCAGGTCTGCAGGTCCCAGCTCAGGGTGGGATGTGTGGCTGGGGCTGAGTGGGCAGAGATCCTGGAGACACAATTCTGCAGGTGAGGTGGGATGGTGTGGATAAGGGACATTTTAGAGAATTGAGCAGAGGTTTTAATTGCAAACAGCGATGAGCTGTTTAATTTGCACCTTGAAAGGAATGGTAGAGGTGTTCTAATTAACCGAGACAGAGGTTTTAAATTAGGACTTTCCAGAGAGGTCCTTAGTGGTCACATGTCAGGACTTTCTTGTGGGAAGGTCTGGGAAGCTGCCCAGAGAATGACATTTCAGGAGCCCTGGGGGTCTTGGTCAGAAGTCCATCCTCCCGCCAGCCCTGTGATGGACGGCATGGTGTTTCCATCAGAAACTCCAGAGTCTGTCAGTGCCCTGTGGTGGGGGTGAGGGGGTGGCAGACCTACGCTGGACTCTACACCCTCAGGTCAGAGGGGCCCTGTGCGAGATCTCTTGCTGAGGCAGTCTGAAGTTTCCTGCCCTAGAAACCCACCCCTCCTGATTCCTGTTAACAGCTTCAGGCTGCCCTGAGATTAGCTTCTCTGGCTCTTTCATCACCCATGCTGTGTTGTCGTGTCTACAGTGAGGTCACATTGCTTCCACCCTGAAGTGCCTCTCAGATCTCTGATTTTTAACCACACACATATAATTTGGCTAGTTATATGCCAGGCACTGTTAAATCTCTTTGCAGATAAAATACGTATTTGTTCTAAGTCACTTACATAGATTAAGTAAATCCTAACAAATTGTCAAAGAGGAATTATTAGCCCCAATTTACAGATGAATAAACTGAGGCACAGACGGGTTGTGATGACTTGCCTTAACCTCACAGAGCTAGGAAGAGACTGAGATGGGATGCAAACCCGGGCTACATGGCCAGTGCTTGGCTACTCAGCAACTTCACCCCCTGCTGTCCCAGTGAGGGCCTGCCATTCTCTGAGGTCTGGCTTCAGCAAGGTGCCTGAGCTGTTGCACGTGGCAGCCCTAGTTTTTGAATATTTGAAATTATGTGATGTAAATATATAAGGCCTCACTTCAAGTGTATTTTGAAATGTTGCAACCCTTCCATTTGAAAAAATGTGAAGGAAAAAAAAAAAAAAACTCCAAAATAAAAACCAGGACCTTTCCAACTTGGCAGGCCCCAGGACTTTCAAGATGTAGTGACACGATTTCCAAAGCCTCGTGGCACCAAGTGAGCCGATAAATAGGTAGCCTCCACCCTTTATCGTCCTGTGGGTATCACTGTATGGCTGCCATTCTTTGGAAGATCAGTGAGTGAATCCATTACTAGAGCCCGATTATGTGATCAACCACTGTTGTTAGAACTGAAAATCTTTTTTATATCTGGTAACAATGCCATCCAAGTGTCAATTAGGTGGTGGAGCTGGCAGCAGTGTTCCCAAGATGGAGCCAACATCAATAGCTTTGTATTGAAAGTGAGAAGTACTAAAATGCCTCAAAGAGGGCTGAGCAAGCACTGTGATACACACTGCTGCCAATTTAGGAGCAAGCCCTTTGCAAGCCATCGGAAATGGCTTTTCCAACCGGAAAGTAGCAGTTAAAAGCCCAAAGCCTGCTTCTGTGGTGATAGATTTATGTACAGTAAGAAACATCCCTCCCACTCGACATGTACTTCTTTGGAAAGATTAATCTCATGTGAAGTGAATTTCAATTAAATGTGACTGCCCTGTGCTAAACTCCAACTGCTATTCCTCACCTTTTCTCTTCTTACTTTGGAGAGAATGGCTACCAGATTAGTTCTGCTAAAAGATGGATCTTGCCACTGTCCTACTCAGAAACCTCCTGTGGCTCCCACTGCCCAGTGAAATAGGTCTTGATATTCAAGCTAATCAGTGAGTGGGACTGAGTCTCCCCTGGGGAACAGAGGCTCCCGGGAGTCTCTGTACATCACACTCACACCAGTAGGGCCACACCATTGAGACCACCCCCATTCAGAACCTAATGGTTGAGTGAGGCATTTATGTATTGAGAGCGGAAGTCTGATGGGATCTCAGTTACCAGGGATGGGATGGGAATGCCTGGTGGCCCAACAGGTGTAGTGTTTGCTCAGTGCCTGCTGCTTAACAGATCTTTATTAAGCATTGGTGGGGCTTCCCAGGTGGAGCCAGCAGTAAAGAATCTGCCTCCCAATGCAGGAGAGTAAGGTTCAAGCCCTGGATCGGGAAGATCTCCTGGAGAAGGAAATGGCAACCCACTTCAGTATTCTTGCCTGAAAAGCTCCATGGACAGAGGAGCCTGGCAGGATAGTCCGTAGTGTCGCAAACTGAAGGACTGAACATTCATGCAACATTCATGTGATGAATGAATGGATGGTCTTTACAAGAATCTTGGTCTTTGAGTTCTATACCCTCAAGGACAAAGACCAAGGCTACAAATGTGAAGGGGTCTTTAGAATCTTAGGCCATTCGGACTTTCATGTCCTTGGTCTGGGTTAGGGAAATAACCTCAGTAATCAAAAAACAAACATTTCTTATGTTTTTCTAGGTCAGGGCTTCTCAATCTTGCCACTGTGGACACATTGGGCTTGGTAATTCTTCATTGTGGGGGCTTTCCTGGACATTGAAAGATATTTAGAGGCATCCCTGTCCACTTCCTTTGTGGCTCAGATGGTAAAGAATCTGCATGAAATGCAGGAGACCTGGGTTCGATCCCTGGGTTGGGATGATCCCCTGGAGAAGGAAATGGCAACCCACTCCAGTATTCTTGCCTGGAAAATCCCATGGACAGAGGAGCCTGGCAGGCTGCAGTCCATGGGGTCACAAAAGAGTCAGACCCGACTGAGTAACTAATACACACACACTGACCTCTATCCAAATAGATGCCAGCAGCACCCACAACCTAAGCTGTGAAATCAAGGATGTCTCTAGACATTACCAAATGCTCCTGAATTGGGGTTGGATTACCCCCAGGTTAGAAACACCCAGCTCGGGCAGTGATTCTCAATTCCAGTGGCATACTAATATCACCTGGGGAGCTTGAAAAAAAAAATACTGATGCCTGGGTCTCACCTGGAGACATTCTGATGTAGTTGGTTCTGGAGACTGGCTTGGGGATGGGAAATTTTCAAAGCTTCTTAGGTGGGTGTTAAGGTTTAGCCCAGTCTGAGAGCCACTGGTCTAGCGCTGGGCAGTCCACAAGTTTTACATGCATGATAAGCTTCATGACCTTCCTGTGCAGGAAGGGAGGGAGATTATTGTTGTGGGTTTCTGACTACAGAAGTGAGGTCCAGAGAGGTATGGTGGCCCGGTGAGTGGTGGTACTGGCATTCCAACTCAGCTCATCTGACTCCTAACAGTGCTCCTCCCAAGGGGCAGGGCCCAGCCTGGGCTAGCTTGATGTTGAGGGTCATGAGTGAGTTTCTCCCTTCCCAGTGGTTCTTCCTATCCCTTAGTTCCCATTCCCTCACTGTTTCCCTGTTTCTTTATGCAAAGGTGCAGCTAACAGTCATTTACACTTTAGTGAGAACATGAGACTGCTTTTTGTCTTCCAGGGGGATTTGCAAGTTACGCCTCATCTGTAACAGTGAAGAAGATGGCTTTGCATCAGCCCACAGATGAGGTGGGGATGGTTTTGGGGTGGTGAGGAGTGTGTTTCTGACACCTCTAGAATCAAATCCAATTGGTAACAGCCTTTCATTAATGTTCACCTCATTCTAGCTTTGAGCTGAAAATCCTATTCAGCTCCATTTCATTTACAAATAATTTTTGGAGCGTCTCCTGTACACTTGTAAGTGCAGTCACAAAGTCACTGTTGGCTGGTTCTCATTCACAAGGCTATAAGTTCCCAGGCAAAGGGCATCCTGGCCTTCTTCCGTGGCACTCACTACACCTTGGCCCACATTGGACACATGACATGGTAGGTATTTGGCACATAGACAGTTGAATGTCAGGCCACCCATCTCGAACCCAAGCCTATGCCCCAGGGAGAGACCACATAGGTTAACCTCAGGACTAAACCTGCAGGCATGTGGCTGAATTTTTCACTTCTGCTCTGAGCTGGCATTAAGAGAAGCCAGCTTCAGAAGCCTTCAGAGAAAATGTGAGCACAGTGGGGTTTTGAAGCTTCCCCAAAACAGACATCTCAAGCAGAAACCACTTTTATTGGGATGGCTTCGTTTGAAGAAAAGGAAAAGAGACAACACCAAGAGACAGACTCTGCTAACAGAGGCGGGGGTAGCCAGGCATCTCTGCCCCATGCTGTGCAGAAAGGGGGGGACCCCGATGCCCCCGTCATGTCACTCATTCCTAGAGACCAAGATCTGCTCAAGCTTCAATTCACCTTTTTGAATACTTGCTTGCAGACCACACCCTCCACTCTCATCTCCTGAAACAAAAACAGATTCTTGTTATTGGCCAAAGCAAGGTCACACTTGAGGCTTAGCATGTCCAGGGGCAGGAACTCTGAAAATACTCCGTGACTGCTATTTTTTCCTCATGAGTTGGTCTGAATGAGACAATTCCTTGGAGAGTTAGATGAACTGGGTCAGGGGACATCAGTCTTGGCTATGCCCTCTAGATAGACTGGCTGGAGACAGATGTGGCTCAGAGCTGATCAACAGGACCCTCAGATGCCTCCTTCCTCCTACTACCCTCCAGGAGCCAAAAGGCTTTAAAAATACCAGGCCTGAGCCCAGGTCAGAGACTGTGCACAGATTTGCAAGAAATCAGGGCCAGAAGCAAGGCTCAACCCCTAAAGGGCTCAACAGGTCACTGAGACCAGGGTTGCAAACTGGCATGGTGGTTCCAAGCTCCAGCTGCACACTGGAGTTACCTGGGGAGTTTGAAAAATGCCTGGGTCCCAGGTTAGACTGGTTATATCAGCATTTCAGTGGGTGGAGTCCTGGAATTGCTATATTAAAAGCTCCCAGGTTGTACTAAAATGCAGCATGGCAGCCCCTGCTGAATGTCACCAGAGAGAACAACAGCACAGTGTTTCTACACTTTCCAAGGTTTTTTTTTTTTTTTTTAATAGGAGGCTGGAAACTTGAATATTTATGTAACATCTCCTAATTTTTAAGTTGTTAGCTGAAAAAGTGTAAGGTCCATGGATGGCCAAATAAAAGATACCTATGGTCCCTACTTTGTAACCTCTGGCAAAAAGTCATGGAACTTTTGAGCTGAAAGGGCTGATGAAGATCACATAACCCACCCTGGTTGCTCTGCAGCTGGGGAAGTGGAGGCTCAAGAAGGAGACTGGTTCAAGGTCAGGCAATGCAGCCCAGGCTGTAAGCTGCCTCTGAATATGATGTCCTGGTGCCTCTTCTTAGTGCACACATGTCCTGAAGCTCCTACAGACCCTGATCTCAGCAAAAGCCCTTTGTGGTAGGATGCTGTTTTCCAGATGAGGTTGACAGAAAGAAAGCACCTCCCAAAAGTACCTGGTGAGTCAGAATAGAACCCTGGTCACCTGTATGTGGCTCCTTTCTCAGAACACAGAGTTCCAAGGGAGCAGGAGTGATGCGAGGTCTCTGCTCAGAGGGTGGGTGGTATTTTAGACTCCCAGGGGCTAAGGCACCTACTCTGGATATGGATGTGCTTTTTCCCGATAATGATAGCATAGACGTGGCTTTAACCAGCGGTCCCAGGCTGGAGGACAGGGTGAGGGAGGGGCCCACACCTGAGCCAAGAAAGGCTTCTCCTCTCCTGACCCAGACTGTTGAGACTGTGAGCAGATAGGGTAGGGGGTCCTTGGACATAAAAGAAACCATTTTTGACTGAAGCCACTTTGTGATCTAATGCCTGCCCTCAAACAGGTCTGAGTAAGTAATGATCTTAAGGGAAGTGAAGAAATGCAGGAATCAAGGAAAAGCAGTCAAGGAACTGTGATAAAACAGGGGCTGAGTTTCTTCTCAAGGGATACACATGACAATCTCTGGGTTCTGAAGGAACTAAAGCCCCCACTGAGGTGAATGATGGACATTTTCTGACCCTTGTGACTTCCATCAATTAAAGCTTGGACTCTGTTGACCTTTGCCCCATCTCAATGCTGAATTCTCCTCTGCTCAAGTCCCTTCATGAATACGTATGAGCCCTTGGCTTAAAACTTCCCCAATTTTGGTGTTTGGAAAGACATGGCTTTCAGAAAAATGCCCAGTGTTCTTCTTACTTGCTGCAAGTAATAAATGCTTCCTTCTCCCAGTCTGTGGCTTGGTTGTATCTTTGGGCTTGACACCCACCAAGAGGTGAACCTAGTTTTAGAGTAACAAGATCATGTCTTGAGAAGCTTAGAGAAGTCACCCTGGTTCTGGCTAGCCACAATTTGGCATGGTGAAAACGGGTATCATTTGGGAGCACATGTAAGTTCTGTCATCTTCTAGCTGTGTTACTGGGATGTGAGCCTCCACGTCTTCTCCAAAATAAGAACCATAACAGTACCTGGCCATATGGTTGATGAGACAATGGAAAAGAGATATGGAATGCTAAAGAGCTTGGGTCCACATCTGATGGTTAGCAGATGCATGTCCTCACCTCCCTCTGATTGGACAATTGGGTCAGCCCAGACCTTAAACACATTGCTCTGTTCTTAAAATCACTCAAGCATCTTCTCCAGGGCCTTGGAAGAGAAGTGTCAGAGCAAAGCCAAGGCCCAGACATGGTGCATTCTTCCAAAGTCCACCCAGGCCCCAACATGACCAGGACCTGTGGGGTCCAGCGTGGCTTACCCACCCACCTTCCCAACCTCCAGAACCTACCAGGTGCAGCTCGTCACCCTCAATCCACTGGGTCCAGCCACGTCCCTCCTTCTCGCCCTTCTGTACACACTCGAGCTTGTCCCCATCCCAGCTCACCGTGGTCTACCGAGGCAAAAAATACAGTTGTTATTCTGGAGCCAGCAGCCCCTGGGCTTTGGGGTAGGGGCAGCCCCAACCTTGAGAATCCAGGGTGTGCTCAAGTCAGTTTCATTAGAGAAATCTACAGCCTTGTGCTCTTTGCCCATCACATGCAAATCAGTTTTAAAATTTACAAAAACCTTCATAAATGTAAATGGGTAATTAGGAGAGAAAAAGTCACTGGGGTGGGGCTGACAGTGCAAAGGCTGAGAATGGGGCTGGGGCGGGCACGGATGTGGAGCATGCTCAGGAAGCTCCTCAAGACGGTTCCGTGTCCGGTTCCAGGTTCCAGGGGACCGTGGTGGGGAAAGAGGAGGAAGCAACTTGTCTGCCCTTCCGGTCAGGCCGCCACCCTCTACCCCCTGCCCCACCTTTGAGCTCTCACATCTTCCCTGAGCCTCGTGTGCCACCACAGGTACTGGGTGTGCTGATGGCCAGACAGACAGCAGGAGGAGGCCCAGTCTCTGCACCTGGACCTACCCAGAAATACAGAGCTGGGAGTGCTGGAATTTAGACGGGAGACAGCCCAGAAGCCCATGGGCTAGACTGGGACCTGTGTGCAGTGGGCTTATCCTGTATCTGCAGCTGCCCACCTCCGGTCCATTGAGCTCTGCCCTACCCCATGGAGAGGTTAGAACCCCATGCGTCCCTTCACTGTGAGGCTCTGAGCAAGTCCATCACTTCTCTGAGCCCCAGTGTCCTCATTTGTCATATGAGGCAGTCAGAGGCCATGAACTCAAGAAGCCTTGGCTTCACAGAGGTAAGCTTCTAGGATTCTTGTGTTCCTGCCCTGCTCAGCTGAGACGGTTAGCAATTGCCTGAAAAGGATTTAGGAGAGCAGGAGGAATCTGGGAAGTGGGTGTGGAGTGAGGGGTGCACTCCCTACAGGAGGACCACCTGCCCCTTCCTACTCCACCCCCGAGTCTCCAGCCTGGGTTTGCTGATCTCTAGTGCCCCCTACTGTTGGGATGAAGCCTGCCGTGAGAGGCGGGCACAAGGGGGACAGGTGGAGCCGGTGTGTCCCCAGCTCCGCCCAGGAATCAAGCTGCCCTCTGCTCCCGGAGCCCAGAGCGGGAGGGATATGGGAGGACTTGGGGTAAGAGCGGCTTCTTTCCCTGGTCCAGAAATCACTCGGGGCACATGTCCAGCCCCAAGCCAGAGGGAAGGTCCCACCTCCAAGTCAGAGCAGAATGAAGTGAACGTCTGAGAAGGTGGGTGTAGGGTAAAGGCTACCAATGACCTCAAGCCACAGACAGGATGACCCTTTGCTGAGCGCCTTGTGCACACCCAGCCTGTGAAGGGAAGTGGGGACTGAAATCAACTTCAAGGAGCTCATAAGAACACTTGGCCTCCTCATCAACTGAGCTGCTCTTCATGTTTATTCAGAAGCCTCCCCTGCATACAGATGCATACAGAGGGCTCCAGATGCACCCAGAGGCCAAGAAAGAACCGTGATGCTCAGTTACAAGAAATACACTTCTGTCTCTACTGGAAACATTCGAGCCAAGGAGCGTATTCCTACCCTCCGTCCTATAAAATGCAAGAAATGCTCAAAAAAGATCACAGTAATAAAAATAATATTGTAATCTTGCTTCTTCAGAGATAATTACTCTAACATTTTGGTGCATTTCTGTCCAGTCCTTTTTTCTCTATGTATGAAAGTTGAAAGAATTAGTCGCTCAGTTGTGTTCCACTCTTTGCAACCCCATGGACTGTAACCTGCCAGGATCTCTATGTATAATGTTTTTGTTTTTAAAACAGTGGGCTTCCCAAGTGGTAAAGAACCCTCCTGCCAATGCAGGAGACATAAGATACAGAGACATAAGGTTCAGGGTTGCATCATATATGGTTTTGTACCTGTTTCTTCATTTAATAGAAGCAATTTTCCACTTTGACAAATATTCTCCATAAGCATTATTTTAATTGTTATGTAATATTTAGGAAATGGACACATAATTTGTAAGGCCCAGCCAGCAAAAAATGAAAATGAAGACTCCTTTATAAAAAATGATTAAGGATGGTAAAGGATGGTAAAGAACCTGCCTGCCAATGCAGATGTAAGATCCCTGGGTTGGGAATATCCCCTGGAGGAAGGCATGGCAACCCACTCCAGTATTCTTGCCTGGAGAACCCCCATGGGCAGAGGAGCCTGGCAGGCTACAGTCCTGGGGTTGCAAAGAGTCAGACACAACTGAAGAGACTTAGCAAGCATGCAAGAATTTTAAGACAGTGACAGCAGAGCATTAAACCAAGGGAGGGGCCCTTCTGGGAACAGAAGCCTGTGGAGCTCCCCTGATTGCAGGCCCATGGAAGGCAGTCCTGGCAGTATTTCCTTGTACATGCACCATTATTTAACCTGTTACCTATTCTTGGACATTTAGGTTATTTATAATTCTGTGCTACTATAAATAAGACTTCCGTACATAGTTTTGAACACAATGTTTTGTTAGAATATATTCTGAGGCAAAAAGACTTGCATAAAAGAGTGAGCATACTTTTAGGGTTTTTGATATATATCACCACCTTGATCTCCAGAAGGCTCACACCTGCTTCCCTTCCAACATCAATGTCAGAGAACGAGCTTGAAAGAGATGTTCATTAATGGTAAAGCAGGCTTTGCTCCGGTGCTAACACGTTACCCTTTCCAGATCATTTGGCATCTTTTAACAGGGACCATTTGGATATAGATAATAAAAATACCTTATCAAAAGAATGATGGATGGTGCAATTTCAGGCTTCATGATAGACCTAGGGATTCAGGGAGTAGAAGGCTCTTGGAGTGTACAGAACTCTTTGTTAGAGCCCTACAAATCAGACCCTCAAAGAGAAGGATCCCAAACACACAAATGCTATGTCAGTTTCCACAGGAGGTACTTTCTCAGCCTAGAATTCCTGTTGACTCTTGACCCTGGGTGAGTTAGGCAGAAAAGAGACCGGTTCTCGTCTATATTGAAGATACAGAGAGGCTGAGCTCAGAGAGGTTAGGTGATTTTCTCAGTGTCACCCAGCTAATGAGGAAAAGAACCTGGGCTGGAACATGAGCCTTACATGACGCAGTGCCTTTGTTTCCCAGCCCATGCAGGGCGCCCAGCAGATGTCTGGTAAATTTTGAGGGGCTGCAGAGAAAACATGGACATTATGCTAAGACTCTGAGCAGCCCCCAGAAGGAACACTCTTCAGTTCAGCCCAACCATTGCTGGGTGTAGGTGCTGGGAGCCAGAGTTGGGTCCTGAAGACCCATGCCCCTAAGAGACCACCACAGAGAAGGAGGGACAGTGACATGCCAGGTGGTTATAGTTCAGTGTTATAGGCGCTGGCGTCAGGGGAAGCACAGAGGCAGGAGGGCCCTCATTCTCAAGGAAATATGACTAGCTTTCTAAAGTGGGAAGGCATTCCAAACAGAGTCAGTGCTGAAGGAGGGGGAGGTAGACAGGGTCATAACCCTGCACTATAACTGGGACTGTGGCCTGGTGCATGTCTTCAATGCCTCCTGACGCTGCCTTTGCCCTCACACAGCCCCATGGCTCTGGTCTGCTGGTGGAACACTCACCAAGGGGCCAGGGAGCCTGCTGGGCCGTCCTCTGGGTTAAAGAGGCTGGGAAGCTCAGCTCTTGGTATCTGTCTCCCTCCCATGCTGTATCAGGTTGACCCAGTATTGTCAGCAAAGAACACATTCCCTGGAGTCAACAGACCTGGACCCTCTGTCCCGAGCTGTGGGAATGACCTTGGGCAACAGGAGGAACCTCTCTGAGCCTCAGGCCCTCATCTACAAAAGAGGGATTCATAGTACCTTCTGTGGCACTGTTCCATCAGGATCCCCAGTGGGTCATATGACGTTCACACCCTTGGGAAGCCCCCTCCCACACTGATTCTGGCCTTGGTGGTGTGAGTTGCTTTGGCCAATGGGACAGCAGGAAGCACAATACAAACAGTGCTTTCAGAAGCCCGGGGGGCTCACTGGGGGCTCATCATCTCAGGATCCTCCCTCTTGGGATGGAGCTGTTGTGCTTTAAGGAAGTGCAGGCTATTCTACATGGCATCTGGTCCCATCACTTCATGGCAAATAGATGGGGAAACAGTGACAGACTTTATTTTCTTGTGCTCCAAAATCACTGTAGATGGTGACTGCAGCCATGAAATTAAAAGACACTTGCTCCTTGGAAGAAAAGTTATGACCAACCTAGACAGCATATTAAAAAGCAGAGACATCACTTTGCCAACAAAGATACCTCTAGTCAAGGCTATGGTTTTTCCAGTAGTCATGAATGGATGTGAGAGTTGGACTGTAAAGAAAGCTGAGTGCCAGAGATTTGATGCTTTTGAATTGTGGCGTTGGAGAAGACTCTTGAGAGTCCCTTGGACTGCAAGGAGATCCAGCCAGTCCATCCTAAAGCAGATCAGTCCTGAATATTCATTGGAAGGACTGATGCTGAAGCTGAAACTCCAATACTTTGGCCACCTGATGCGAAGAACTGACTCACTGGAAAAGACCCTGATGCTGGGAAAGATTGCAGGCAGGAGGAGAAGGGGATAACAGATGCTGAGATGGTTGGATGGCATCACTGAAATGGACATGAGTTTGAATAAACTCTGGGAGTTGGCGATGGACAGGGAAGTCTGGCATGCTGCAGTCCATGGGGTCACAGAGTCAGACACGACTGAGCGACTGAACTGAACTGAGGCTCTTCTATTGGAGTGAAAACCGCATGATTCTCTCCAGAGGATGAGAAAAAGTGATCGCTGTAGGAGAACTGAGGCTCTTCAACCGAGCCTTCAGCTGAATGCACTCACATGAAGCTGCGAATACCCAATCAACCCACAAAACCACGAGTAGGAAGTAAATGGTGGTTGTTTTAACGTATTATATTTTGGGGTAGTTTGTTAAGTGGCTTTGGATAACGACAAGACCCACTTTACCAGTTTATGCTGAGGATGAGAGAAAATATACATAAAATGCATAGGGCCTGTGTATGGGGCCCTAGGTAATGGTGATCATGACATCCAGAACTTAGATAAGGGTGGGATTTGCTTGTCAAAGTTGAACAATAACTAAAGCATTTGTTTCTTTTTTTGTTTAAGCCTTTCTTTTTAAAGTTGGAGATTAGAGAAGTGATGGACAAGCTAGTTACCATGGCTAAATGTTTCAAAAGCACCTTCCCTTCCAGAAGACTTGGATCCAAGAGGAGACCCTGCAGGGCTGCCTGCTGACTCGGGTGCCCGGAAGCCTTCTGATGTCTGCTTCCCCTAAAATTTAATTAGTCTTTGTTTAAGTAGAAGACCTATTTGGAGACTCCCCACTGACAGCTGCAGTGGCTCTGAAAATGCGATTGAGTTCTCCCACTTTGCTGTTCCCTGTTCATACTTGGTGGACATGGATTTTTCTTTTTTAAGCTTTTTATCCTGTAGGAATAAACCAGCCATTTCCCAGAGGAACAGATTTGTCCTAAGAACAGAAAAGGGGTGGGGAGTCAGGGAGGAGGGTGATCATCTACAAACGCATAAGAGGACAGAAGGAAAGAATGTTGGGAAATGGGTGGGTAACAAACAATGGTTGCTTGTTTTTCTATGACACAAAACAGCTTATGATAACAACCTTTCCCGGAACCCAAGGACTTCTGTGACCTCCCTCTGTGGTGAGCAGCCACCTTTGGCACATCAGGCCAAGTCTGGAATGATGCTCAGCTTGCACTGTGAATGCAGATCTGAAAGGGTCTTTAAGAGGTCATTCAATTCAATTTCCTAGCTTGGACACTCATCATGGCTTAATCCTGTAATCAGGGTCTAGTGGGGGCACTTTTAGGCAAGAGGATGTTCCTGGTGCTTTTTAAGAGGCACAGGAAGGCAGGTGCCAGTGGGAGCTGAGGTGGGTATGGTACAGATCACAGAGACAGTGTGCTGTCCCCCCCAACCCCTGCACCATGGGCTCTGGGGCCCCACCTTGGAACTGAAGCCCAGACAAGTCAAGGACAAGGGGAACGTATGGCCACCTTCAGCTCCCCTCCTAACAGTAATCCTCACAGACCATCTGAAGTCTGCAAACGAGCTGCAGCTCAAGGCGGCTGGTTATAAAGTAAAGCCGGTCCAACTTTTCTATTAAAAACTAATAACCCCCAACACTTTGTCCTTGTCAGCAGCTTTCCCAGCAGTGTTTCCCAGAACCACATGCACCAAAAGATGAGTGAGGACAGTCAGTCCTCTGATGGGGGACTGCCACTTCAAAAGTCATTATCCAGCTCCCCTGACCACTTAGAAACCCGAGCTGGCGTGGAGGTGACATAGAAAACCCAGGTCCCACCAGCAGCCTGAGGAAGCTGGTTCCAAGGATGCCTTGAGGCCTCTCACTCCGTCTGAGTGACCTGTACGGTGAGTGACAGACCATTCCCACTAAATGGACCCAGTGACCTGGCATAAACCACAGACAGTGAACTTAGCTGCCAAGGATTTATAACGATCCTTAGAGCCCCAAACATCCACTCCCACAATCACGGGGATGATGGCTCAGTGGTCCTTCTGCACTCGCCCTCCCAGCTCTGGGGGGGCCTCTGCTTGGAGGCCTCGGGCTGGACCTGATCGCTTCTGTGGTTCCACAGCCAAGTCCTAAGAGGGGAGGTCTTGTCCACGATTGGTTCTGCCTGCAAAGGCCAGAGCCCTCCAAAGCCTGTGCTCTTTAAATTTAAGGGGAAAATTGAAAATCCAGACAGTGACCAGACACTTTCTATACGTGATGTGAAACGAGTCGCCAGTCCAGGTTCGATGCAGGATACTGGATGCTTGGGGCTGGTGCACTTGACGACCCAGAGGGAGGGTATGTGGAGGGGGGAGGGAGGAGGGTTCAGGATGGGGAACACAGGTATACCTGTGGTGGATTCATTTTGATGTTTGGCAAAACTAATACAATATTGTAAAGTTTAAAAAAAAAAAAAACCATTGTAAAAAAAATAAAAATAAAAATAAAATTAGGATAAAAAAAAAAAAGATACAAATTGGCCATTCCCCCTGGAGTTTGGTGCTTCACCTTTTGAGGGCTTCTGGAACAAGGAGGATGTTTTTAGACTCTAGTACTGTTAAATGTGGAAGTGGGAGGGTAGGAAGGACAGGGAAAGTAAATGAGAACCTGCCAAGTGCTGGGTATGATACTGGGAACTTTACAGCTGATCAAAATTAGGCTTGTTAAGTAACCCGCCCAAGCCATCTCAGGGTTAGGGGTTGAGCCATCACTTGAACCCATTTCTTTCTGGCTGACTCCACGAGCTCCCCTGCCCAGGAGGCCAGGCTGGGTGATCTTCTGATCCATTACAAGGGGGCTGGCAATGACTTAAAATTAGCACATTCAGGGGAAAAGCCGATTCATTCTAAAAGCAGGTTAAAACTAGATTAATAAGACCTTAAAACACGAACAAGTAATTAGGTACATAAAAGCCATCAGAAGCAACAGCTACAGACCCATAAAGCCACAGTAGGCCTTCGTGGGCATGAACAAATGTGATTCCAATACCATGAAGAAGCCAAGAGCAAATGATACTGTGAATCTTAGGACAAACAAAACAGTAAAATGTTAAATCTTGACAAGTCATTTAAAAAAGTCCTTAAAAATTCCATAAAGTACCCAGGATTAATTTTAAAACAACAACCCATCAGAGAGCTCAAGGTCCTGTGAGGCCACCATTCTGGGGAAGAGGGAGTGAGGCTGGAGAAAGTCATGGGGTTCCCATGGAACTGGGCTCAGTCATTCCAGGGGCTCAGTACTGAGGATGGCCCGAAGTCTGGACTGGACCCAAGCTCTGCCATGAAGCAGCTCAGCCTGGAGGGAAGGCAGACATGCCAACTAGCACCAGTGCCACCTGTGTCCTGTTTGCTGGGTACCTCCTCGTGGAAGTAACAGCATCCTGTCATTACTGCCATCATCATCATCCCCTCCCCAAATCAGGAACTGAATACTCACTGCATGCTGGGCAGGGTATTAAAGTGTGGGTCATATCAACACTTTGGCCACATCATGTGAACAACTGACTCACTGGAAAAGACCTGATGCTGAGAAAGACTGAGGACAGAAGGGGAAGAGGGTGACAGAGGATGAGATGGTTGGATGGCATCACTGACTCAATGGACATGACCTTGGGCAAACTTTGGGAGATGGTGAGAGATAGAGAAGCCCGGTGTGCTGCAGTCCATGGGATTGCGAAGAGTCAGGCATGACTTGGTGACAACATATCTGATTTGTTTGATTTGATTAACATATTTGATTCCCTAAGCCTCTGGGGCAGTGATGCTTCTCCCCAATTTACTTATATAGAGACTGAGGCTTTACGGTCACTCAGCCATTGGGACTTCCCTGGTGGTCTGGTGGTTAAGAGTCCACCTTCCAATACAGGGGACATGGGTTTGATCTCTGGTCAGGGAACTAAGATCCCACATGCCCTGGAGCAACTAAGTCAGCGCACTACAACTAAAGAGCCCTACAACTAGAGGGCCTAATGAAGCCAAAAATAATAGATAACTTTTGAAAAAAGGTCCCCCCAGTCATGAAGTGGGGAGATGAGGTTTAACTTCAGAGCATATGCTCTTGGCTACTGGGCTCTGCATTTCCCTAATACAAGCTGACCCTTGAATGAACACTAAGGTTTTGCAACACAGCTCTGTGTAATCAAGGGCTTCCCTGGTGGCTCCGACAATAAAGAATCTGCCGGCAATGAGAGAGACCGGGGTTCAATTCCTGGGTTGGGAAGATCCCCTGGAGAAGAGAATGGCTATCCACTCCAGTGTTCTTGCCTGGAGAATCCCATGGACTGAGGAGCCTGGCGGGTTACAGTCTATGGGGTTGCAGACTTGGACACAACTGAGTGACTAACAACTGTCATTTTTCTGGGTAAGTGAACAACATTCAGCAAAGATAGGTTGCACACCAGCCTCACATGCTAGAAACAGAAGGCAGGGAAGGTGAAGATTCTGCTCTAAAGAGCTCACAGACTATTGAAGACAGACAGAGAATTCCTGCAGAATGGCAAGTGCTGGTAGAGGCAGGTGATGGTGACTGTGGAAGTGGGAGGGCACCTCATCAGACTCTGAAGTGGAGACAGAGGTCCATCAGGGAAGGCTTCCTGGAGGAGGTGATGCTGGAATCGACACCAAAAAACATCAAGAGTTAGGTTAAGAAACAGAAATTGGAAAAGAGGAATGAGGGAATTTCAGGCTCAGAGAATAGCCTGTACAGATGCAGGGAGCTCAGGGGGCTGCATGAGTGAGGCTTCCAAATGGGCTTTGCCTGGCTGGACCCTTCTGGAACGATACCCCTCAGGGAGACTAACTCTGCACCTCCAACCCCAGAATGTACCAGCATCTCTTTTTTCTCACTTCACAAATTTGTGGCTCCAACCCGCCAAACCTGGTACAACAGAAAATCTAAATATTTGCCTATCTGGCAGGCAGAGTTGGCTCTACTACTTGGGCAGGTACAAGGAATTGGTCTATTCCCAAGTCCACCTGCAGTGGGGGTGGAATAAAGGAGGGGCTGTCCTGCCAGAAGGTGCTCAGAGAGGCTCAGAAGAGCAGAGCCTACTCGGGGGAGGCCTCATCTCTTCCATGGGGACTTCTGGCCTCTATTTTTCTGTTTATCTTTCAAAGCAAACAGAAATAAACAATTCCCGGAAGATAAGAGATGGCAGCTCAGTAACCAGGGAAGGTCAAGCAGGTCAGGATGTCTTGACGAAGAACTCCTTTGAGTCTATACTTTTATCCACTGCAGGATACCAGCCCCCACCTTAGCATCTAGAGCAGAGGAAACACACAGTATTGTTTGTTGACTCAACAGAATAAATAAAATGGCAGAAAACATTCTAGGGGTACTCATAAATTTTCAGGCAATGAACATCCCCCTTTCTTCTTTTACAGACAAGCTGTCCTAGGCAAGGGGCTTCCCTCGTGGCTCAGATGGTAAAGAATCTGCCTGCAATGCGGAAGACCCAGGTTCAATCCCTGAGTCAGGAAGATCTCCTAGAGAAGGGAATGTCTACTCACTCCAGTACTCTTCCCTGGAGAATTCCATGGACAGAGGAGCCTGGCAGGCTATAGTTCATGGGGTCACAATGAGTCAGACACGACTGAGTCACTAACACTTTCACTTTTTCATCCTAGGCAATGTGGCTGTTTGTTCTTTCATAGATTAGCCTCATAGAAACAGATTAGCCATTGGAACGACATGGGCTCTGAGTTTCTAAAGCCTGGAGTGCTTAGGGCCATGCCCGGCGCTACACAGCCAGAATGAGCAGGAGCCATGGTTTCCATCCACGTCTCCCTGACTCTGAACCCACAGCCTGCCCATTGCTCCACAGGAACATCTTGCTCCCATGGATGCCATTGCCACTGAACCTGGCAGACTGTGTGTGAGGCTGGTCTGGCCATCAGACAGCAACTTGTCTGACCTAGCTGGGCACTGGCGAGGGACCCAATGACAGCCTTGGACAGAGGCTGGTCTGTCCAATCCATCTCCACCTCTTTCTAGCTAGGTGACCCCAGCTATTTACCTTTTGAACTCTTCATCAGCAAAATGGGGCTAATGAGTCCTGCCACAGAACAGAGCCATCAGGAGGAAATGAAACAAGGGTTTGGAATGGTTTGGAAGGACTTGTTTTAGAGCTGGACTCTTCTTAGCTCTCGGCCTTGCCCTCCATGCCCCTGTTCTCAGTGGGTGTAAACAGGCAGGTGCCCCTGCAGCCCAGCCTCTGCACATGTAACCTGCTAGCTCTTCTCTAAGTGGCCAGGTGTCTCTTCACACAATACCACCTGCAGAATTTGTCTCCTGGAGGACACAGTTTATAAAGTGAGAGAGCTACTGATAACAGCTCCTACTGATGGAGCAGTTGACTGCAGGCTTTCCTGCATCTAATCCTCACTGTGAAGCAGATATCCCTTACTTGATAATTATTCCCATTTCACAGACAAGTGAAGGCAAAGGAAGGTGAAGTAACTTGCTAAATGACACCCAATTTGTTAAGCGGCAGAGATGGGACTCCAAAGATGAACTGAACTGATTATGATGTAGTCGGACTGCCAGGCCCTGCCTTGAAGGGAAATGGACTGTGGACAAGCAAGAGTTTACAGGAGGGCCAAGAACAGCCACCCTCAGCCTGGAAGCTGCAGATCTTGGCCAGCAGGGCAGCCTCCACTGCCAGGGAGAATGAGATGGAAGCCAAACCTCTCACCTCCCCTACCAATCCCATCCCAGGACATCACAGCTTCCCTGGGGGGACACAGCATTTCAGACTGCAAAAGTCTCACAGAGAAATTAACTCAGAGCCCTGACCCCTTAACATAACAATGCTTCCATCTTTCTCTGGTAACAACCTGAAGTTAGACAGCCTGGATCTAAATCCTGGCTCCACCAGCTAGCTCCCTGATCTCAGACAAATGATATCTATTCATTTCTTATTAATATTTCCCTCAATCTAGGAAGAATTTTGGCATCTTTATCATAGAATTGTGAGGATTCAAAGAATTAGTGCATAGAAAGTGTTTAGAATCCTTAATACCAACACACATTAGCTAGTTTTTAATGGCAAGTAGATCTCGTAGATATGGTGAAAGACGACACCTATACTGTTTGAGGTTCCACTATTTTTATACTCATTTCATAAACACACTGGAGCTAGTTGTGCCAGGCACTGGAGATACAAAATTGTGGGCCCCACTGCTCAGCATCTCAAATGCACTGAGCATCACAGGTGCCCTGGGGCAGCACCTGCGGAGAGGGACAAGGAGGCAGAGGGGAGGATGAAGGTGGATGGGGCGTCAGAATGAGGTCTGTGGAGCAGTTAAACCTGGGCTGGTCCTGACCATGAGTAAGTATCCTCCCAGGGAGAGGAAGCAGGGGACTTATCCCAGGGAAGAGTGCAAAGAGGTGCAAAAGAGGATGGTATGTGCAAATGGTGGGATGGGGCTAAGTGAAAGGTGTGAGGTGAGTGTGGGGCTGGATAGGCAAGCGCTGCCATGTTCTGAGGTCCTGAATGCTGTCTGGATTTTGCCCATCAGCCCTGGGGAGACTCTTCGGATTTTTGAGCTGGGGAGTAGAAGCGTGATCCATTTCTCTTTTTATTTTTAAAAAATTTTTGCCCCTTCCACACAGCATGTGAGATCTTAGTTTCCTGACCAGGGATTGAACCCTTTTACCCTGCATTGGAAGTGCGGCGTCTTAATCACTGGACTGCCAGGGAAATCCCCGTTTCCCTTTCCAGAATGTGAAGGATGGTAGAAGGGAGATCAGTGTGAAGATACTCGAGTAATTAAATGAAATCCTCCATGGAAAGTGCTGAGGCTGGCACATACTAAGTGTAAGAGATGTTAACTGTTATTATTATTATGGGCAAGAGATACTCAGACGATGGGGAAAGGGGAGAGAGATTAAGCAGCAGATCTATGGAACTTGTGGATGGGTTGTCCATAAACACTTTCCATTTATCTTCACAGCAATCACCTTCATGGCTACACAGTGGTCTATGGAATTAAAAGCCCACAGTCACTCTAAACACCTGCGGTCCCAGGTGTTTAGGGACAATTGCAGGAGGCGGCCTGTTGTGTAAACCACACAAAGTTGGGAGTCAGAGGTCTGAAGTTGAATCCTGGACTATGGTTAACCAGGAGTGTGACCCTGGCAGGACCATGGGTCCCTGTCTGTTAAAAAGAAGAGTACTTCTCGGCTTTAGGATTGTTGGAGGACTGAATATATAATACATTATACATCAGGCACTAGGGCGGAGCCTGCCGTATATAGCCCTCAGAGGGTGGCTCTGATTCTACGGGCTGTTGAGGATTATTACTGACCAGCTTCTACAGATTCCTTTGTACAAATATTAATAGATACAGCCTATCTTCTGAATTTTCCTGGAATGTAATTCCATAAGTGGGATCTCTGAGTCAAAGAATAAGATGATTTTTCTGACTCATTGCACATTATCAGATAGGATTCCTACACACCCCAACCCTTGACCCCATGCTCATTTTCTGAGTGCAGAGCCAGTTTTACTGTAAGGTTGGCAAAGACTGATTTTGCAGGCGGGGTTCTCCCCCAGTCCTGACTTCATGTTCTTCACACGAGTCTTGTTTTATACAGTTTCCCCCAGACTATTCCTCTGTTGTCCTTGGACCCTCAGGTCAAGAAAGAAAGGAGAGAGGGAAGAAGGAATCTAAGCTATTTGCATACTATAGGAAACAAGTAGAGTCTTCAGGTATTTAACCAAAATAAATGTGCTCTCATGGTAGAAATTCAGGTGGCATGAGGTGACCTGGGGTTCCTCTTTTGAGGACAAGGGGTGGTGTGTGTGAATGTGTGTGTGTGACGCTCTAGCACAACTCCATTTATACAACACAGACAGCTACAAAAATGCTTCCCAGGGAGGAAGCTTTTGTGAATCAGGCACAGTCTCTGCTGTCAGAGGAGCTTCCAGTCAACTTGAAGTCATACAGGAATAAATCCCTAAGCCCAGGTGAGATGTCTGCCAATGCTGATTTCCAGGCAGACTTCCGTGGAGAAAGGGGAATCATGTTTACAGCCTCTGGGTGCCTGGAGGGGGTTTCCCAGTTCCAGGTCCTGTGCAGATAGGGGTCTGGGTTCACCTGTGAGGGCCTAGAAATCCTGAGTAACTAGGGTGGTAAACCAGCACAAAGGAGGCTCCCACGCTGAGCGCACATGCACAAGCAGTTTCAGCTGTGTTTAGACACAGTGTTTAGACCTGTCTATCCGGGACTTTTGGAGGTGGGTACAATAGGGCTGAAGGTGAAGCCCTGGATCACTCCCAACACCCTGAGGCTGTCCCTTTCCTCGTCAACCCACACTCCAGCCTCTCATGCGGGGCCTGCCTTGGGTGGGCGGCCCAGGGAGGTGGAGCTCCCACTCGGCCTGCAGAGACCCATCTCCAGGTACCACACACCCTCTCCCACACCCCTCAGAGTCCTTGTGGGCTCAGCTACTGCTTGAGATTAGTCAGAAATAAGAGCCCAGCCCTGGCAGACCTCCAAGCTTTAGTCAGAGAATATGCCAACTCCCACTGTGTACTCACCATACACCAACACTGTGGTAACCGCTTAGCTTGCATATAGCACATTGAATTTTGTAAAGTATCTTCCACTTGACGTGCTCTTTTAGAACCTTGCCACATCTGCACTGAGATGTGGAGTCCATGTTCCCTTCCTTGGGAAGATGGGTGGGCCTTTGGGACTGCCTGAACCAACAGAATATGGCAACATTCTTTCTATATGACTTCAGAGGCTAAGTAGATTATAAGAATGTCATATACTTCTCCTTTATTCTCTTGGCCCCCTTTTTCTTGGAACCCGGTTGTCATGTTGTGAGGAAGCTCAAGCAGCCAGTAGAGAGTATGAGTGAGCCATCTGGAAAGTGGGCCCTCCAATGCCTCACAAATGTGGCACACAGCAGGGATGAGCCTCCCTTTTTAAGCCCCGCCCAAATTGCAGATTCATGAAGAAAATAAAGAACTGTTACTGTCTTGGAGTCTTGGAGCACTAAGTTTTGGAGTGGTTTGTTACATAGCAATAGATATTTGAGATAATTCATCACTACATAGTTTTCACAACAATCCTATTAGTGGTACTGTTAATATCTTTGGCTCCTGTTTACAAATGAGAACACTGAGGTCCAAAGAGATAGAGTATGTTCCCAAAGGAAACACAGCTGAAGGGTGGACCCAGGATTCAAATCCAGGTCCATCTCAAAGCCAAGCCTCCCAGTTGCTCTGCTGTATTCTGCACTTGTCCAGCTGCACACACTGTTGGTATCACTTTCTTGGACCCTGAGTCACAAACCATTGTGGGCTGCTGCAAGTTTGGTGTCTCCAAGCATCCACATGGACTGGAGTGCATCTCTCCTCTTTCATTAAATCCCCATAAATGGGCACCCTTAACTCCAGCACACTGAACCATGAAAAGAACATCATCAGAACCTGGGCACGGGCCAGCCCACTTTCTCATTTCTCTTTCTTAGTAGTTATTATAAGCATGGTCTTTAAACCCACAGCATCAGCATCAGTCAGGAACTTGTTAGAAAAGCTCTTGGTTCCTACTCGAGACTTTCTGAATCAGAAAATCGGGATGTGGGGCAAGTTTAAGTTTGAGAACTACTGCTCTAACTCCTACGTGGTTCTTAACCTATGATCTGTAGGACTCTATGTCACAAGATGTTTTTAGATGTAAGCAATGGAGAAGGCAATGGCACCCCACTCCAGTACTCTTGCCTGGAAAATCCCATGGACGAAGGAGCCTGGTAGGCTGCTGTCCATGGGGTCTCTAGGACTCGGTCACGACTGAGCAACTTCACTTTCACTTTTCATGCATTGGAGAAGGAAATGGCAACCCACTCCAGTGTTCTTGCCTGGAGAATCCCAGGGACAGAGGAGCCTAGTGGGCTGCTGTCTATGGGGTTGCACAGAGTCGGACACGACTGAAGCGACTTAGCAGTAGCAGCAGCAGCAGGAAAACTGCAAAACACTTCAGGGGAAAAACAAAGGGAACATACTAGCTGGTTCAAGGACGTGAAAAGTCTCGGAATGGTGTTGTATCAGGAGTTCCAGCAGCCCTCCAGTGTTGTGGTTTCTCTCTCCCTCTCTCTTTCTCGATTATTTCTGCTTATCTACTGGCCTCATTTTATTTTTTCCTTCTGTTTGATTTCTCCTGCAGCCATGGAAGGTGGCAGAAAACATACGACTGGCCCAGTCACACACACAATCACGGGTCAGGCCGCAGGACACTGTCACAGTCCTGGTTTAAGGTGCTCGACCCAGGAGAGATGACGTACTGGGATGTGCAGCTTCACCAGAACCCACAGGTAAGTAGGGGTCCTTCCCACCCCAAAGAAGGTGCTTCTCTGGGTGGGTAGCAGAGCAATGTCGATCAGAAAAACAAACAGTTGTAATCCTCCAGTAAACATGTGGCCATCACAAGAACACTGCCTGTAGGCCAGGGTCTCGGAGGGATTTCCCCCTGCTTGTTGGACATAGTATAGTGGCTTCACAAGGCCCTATTTCCTGTGCTATTGCCCTAGTCCTCAGAATGAGCTATGAGCCAGGTGGAGCGGCAATCACAATGTCCATTCAGCAGATGTGAAAACAGAGGCAGTGTGTTCAGTCATTTAAGGTCACTTTGTTAACTAAGAGGGGAGGATTCAAAACCAGATGTCTGACTCTAATACCAGCACTCCTTTCTCCATACCTCCAAGCCTTCTCACCACTCTTATCCAGGTTGTGATGAGGGTCACAATACAGAATTGAGGTGCTGGTCCTTAGCAGAACTCCATGAAGCTCTGCTTTCATGGAGCTCTGTAATGTAGAGTGTTATAAACAGACAAGTTGGAATCCTTCCTCTGCCACCAGCTGACTGAGTGACTTTGGGCTAAAAAAGATTCCTCACCCAGGAGCCTCAGATCTCCATCTGTAAAGTGGGCATAACGATACTTACCGAACAGCATTTGTTGTGGGGACCAAAAGAGAAAAAGTGCGAAAATCATCAGGGTCAGGCCTGGCGCTTGGTAAGGATTTAGCACGTGTTATTTCCCTTTGTTCCTAACAAAACCCCAAACCTAACAAACAAGTGTGATTCTTGAAAGCTACTTTGTGAATTTTATTTGGGTTGCTTTAATTCTCCTTTTTGTAATCCTCAAAAGCATGCTGCTGACACTCATTTCAAAGGTCGAAGAACTTTAGCTAAGACATGAAAGACACTCCGTGTTTCCTTCCTGGAAAGGACCCAGCCAAATGCTGGGGCCCTGATCTGGGCAGGGGCGGCTCTCAGAAAGCTCTCAAACCCAGTGGCATTCTCAGCTCTGCGGCCCAGGGAGTGAATTCTGCCATTGACATCTTGTTTTTGTTTTTTTAAAATAAGAATCAAAGAAATCTCTTTAATGAATCAAGAATAGGATCAGAAAGCTGGCAAAAGAGTTTAAACCAAACTGTTAACAGAGGTTTGGTAGATACTTAGATGCATGAATGGATGGATGAAAGTAAGTCAAGGAGGGAAGGAAATGAAACATGTTTAAGTGCTGATATAGAAAGATGCTGAAGAAATATTGAGAAACAATGTGCAAAGAAGTAGATCCTTTCTTTCTTCTCTCCTTTCTTTTTCTCCTTCCTTCTTTCCCTACCTCCCTCCTCTCTCTCTCTGTTTTTCTTTCTGTCTTTTCCGGCTTTTGGTAGAAATATTGACCAATTCTGGGGGGCTTCCCGGGTGGCTCAGTGGTAAAGAATCTGCCTGCTAATGCAGGAGATGTGGGTTTGATCCTTGGATCGGAAAGATCCCCTGGAGAAGGAAATGAAAACCCATTCTAGTATTCTTGCTTGGAAAATCCCATGGACAGAGGAGCCTGGCAGACTATAGTCCATGGGGTTGCAAGAGTCACGACTTAGTTCACTAACAACATTTGACCAATTACCTACTCAATAGATACAGAGCTGCTGGCTTCTATATTTGAGGAAGATTTGGGGACAGACCAGCCAGAAACAGTACCAGTGATTACCTCTGGGGAGTGGAAACGAAGCTGAGTAAGGAAGGGGCCTTTCCTTTTCAGTCCACTTTCTCCTGTGCTGCTTGAATTCTTTTTTTCCTTTTACCTAAAAACAGACAGCAGCAACAGAAGGCTGGAAGCAGAAGGCAGGTTCTGTGGAAGGGGTCATCCTGAGTTCAAGGCTGGAGCTGGAGGCGAGGTCTCTGCCTGGGAGGAGGAGCCCGCTCCTGAGTGAACAAAGCTGCAGTTTCCCAGGGGTCCACAGTGGGATGACAAATGGCCCTTCTGTCACCAGCACACAGAGCCAGGCTCCTGGCTGAGACCCTGGCTGAGGCTCGTCTTCTCCCATAAAAGCAGCTCATGCCAGGGGAGCTGAAATCAGGAGTCGGATCATTCTTTGCACTGAGGGGCTCCTTGGCCTGGGTGTGGGGAACAGTATTTGAAGTGAGGGAGCACCTCTCTTTTGGCAGGTCCCCTACTCTGCCAAGGCCTCCATAGGCCTGCAATTTCATTTTAATGGATAAAGGCATGCAGGAGGTGGTGGAGAAAAGCTGGACCCAGGCTTGACACATTTCCACCAAGATGACAGCCCTGACTGCTTGCAGTCATGTAAAGATCTGAACAGAACCGGCTGGAAATGTGAGCTGAGTGATCCTGGGCTCCATAGATCTGAGTGCCTCCACCTGTCAGCCTGGGGAGAGACCGCAGAGCCATTTCAGGTGGTGCTGGACATGGCTGCCATGTCCAGAGGGGTCCAGGAATGGGCTAAGCCATCCGGTAGCATGTGGCCCTCTACACCGGGCCTAAAAAATATCACTGAGTGTTTTCCACTTTTTCTAGAGACGCAGTTACAGAGAGGTTTCTTTTCTCCAAAGTGGTGGTTCTCAAGGTTTAGTTACACCAGAACCACCGGGTGGCTTATTGAAACCCAGATTGTAGGCCTCACCCCCAAAGTCCCTGATCTGGGAGGACAGGGGTCTGGCTGGAACACGTTTTTCTAACAAGTCCTCACACACTGCTGCTGCTGCTGCTCTCAGCTCTGGGAACCACTGCTCTAAGGAACGCACAAGGCAAACAGTGATATATGGCTGTTTGATCCTGGACTTCAGGTAACGGGGTGGGCGAGGGCTGGGGTAAAGTGGAAAAGGTCCCATCAAATGGGAGCAACTGCGGCCATGTCCCGGGGATCCACATGGCACAGAACTAAAAGGGCACCCAGCCTTTTCAGCAGTCTTGACTCTGTTGGGGTATGAACAGCCAGGAATATGGATTTTTCTATGACATAACAATCTTTGGCAATCACTGGCAATTGGCTCTGAAATTTGTCAAACATGGTGCAAGCCAAACAAAACACATCTGCAGGCCAGATTTCATCCTCTGGCTGCTGTTCTAGAAGACAGATAAGGTTCCCAGGGAAAGAGGCAGGAGCGGAGCTCTGTGGGCTCTTTGGGGAGGATGGCAGCCTGACCACGCCTCTCCCAGGCTCTCTGGCGCCCATCTGGTCACCTCCAGGCCCCCTACTGGCCCCCCAGCCCTAACCTCTTCCCCAGCCACACCCTACACTTTGGCCACATGAAGTCTTTGCAGACGGCACCTCTTTCCCTGATAAAACCCCTCCCAGCCAGGCCTTCTCTGACCTCTGGGCCTCTGTGCATGTGGTTCCCTTTGCCTGAAATGCTTTTCACATCCACCCTAATTCTTACGTGTCCTTCAAGGCTCCCCACAGCTCCAGGGAACCCTCCTTGACCACTGCCTGCTCCTGCCCTACCAGCCCTGTGTTCCCAGCCCACTGTGCTTCCACCACTGCACCGGGTGGTGAAGGCCTGAGGATGTGTCTGGCTCCTCCACTGGCCTGGCTGCCTTTGTGCCCCCAGGCTGAGCCCAAGGCTGGTGTGGGACAGGTTTGAAATAGCAAGTACCAAGTGCTGTTGGAGAAGACACTTGAGACTCCCTTGGACTGCAAGGAGATCAAACTAAATCTTTTAGGATTGACCCTAAAAGAAATCAACCCTGAATATTCATTGGAAGGACTGATGCTGAAGCTGAATCTCCAATACTTTGGCCACCTGATGGAAGAACTGACTCATTGGAAAAGACCCTGATGCTGGGAAAGATTGAAAGCAGGAGGAGAAGGGGACGACAGAGGATGAGATGGTTGGATGGCATCACTGACTCAATGAATATGAGTTTGAGCAAGCTCTGGGAGAAGATGAAGGACAGGGAAGCCTGGTGGGCTGCAGTCCATGGGGTCGCAGAGTCAGACACAACCAAGCGAACAATGATAACAACAAGAGCTATTCTCTTGGCCTTGGCTTTGTTTTCACCCCCTTTCTGTTGTCTGCCCACTTCCTGCCTACCCTTCAAGCCACTGCTGAGACTCTACTTTCTGCGGGAACAGCTTGTGACCTCTCAGACCTGGGGGTCCTTCTCTGCCTGTCCCTCCCCGTCAGCACACCATCTCAGTATGATCGGCTGCTTTGGTCTGTTGCCTCCATTACACTGAGCTCCAGGAGGGCAGGACTCCCATGTGATTCATGTCAGTAACACGAGGGCTGCAAAGATAAACACCAACGAAATGCTTATAGGACCAAGAGAGGAATGAACATAACAGGTGAGAAATGAGCTACTTGTAATGTGCTGGGAAGAACGTGTTAGAATGAGGCCAGCTGATGCTGAGAACTGGCTTCCTCCAGCCACAGTTCCTCCTGCTGGGTGCAGAGCACAGGGAGCAGAAGGTACATTATCTTTGGCAACCACCTTGCTCAGGACCCCCTGGGGGCCCTGGCCTGGGCCATGTGGCCTCTTGCAGGCAGCTCCCATCCATTCACAAGCACCAGGCTAGATAGCTGGTATCATTGTATTATCCTGCAGCCTCCCCTAGCCATGTTCTCCCTGTGGCTACCCAATCCGACTGGACAGCTGGGAAGAAGGACTTTTCTGCAGTCAGGGGCCAAAGGAAGGCCGGAGCAGAGGGCAGTCCATCTTCTCCATTTGCAACAGCAAGGTGAGTGCCTGCTGTCTACTCGGGAGGGGGCCTCCCTGAATCCCGAGACAGCAGATGTGACTGTGAGTCCTCACCCAATGTCACTGAGTTTGCCCAGCTGCTGGGCTCCCTGATCTGTTCACCTACCCCAGAACTAATGGCTAAGAAAAGAGGGTGGCCAAACCCCTCCCTCCTACCCACCCACCCACCTTCCCATTTTCTGTTACAGTAGGTTGTGACGTCACCACCTCCGGAACTCCTTCTGGGATCCCCTCCTCTGGTGCCTCCCTTTGTCACCACTGATCACACTGTGTTCTGACCCTGTGTGCATCTGTCTCCACCACAAAGACTGTGAGTTCCTGGACATCAGAGATTGTGACATGTTCCACTGGGTCAGACCACATGCAAACCCTCCCTCTGCCACTTACTTAATCCACCAAGGTCACACAACAAGAAATCTCGCCTTGGTTTTCTCACTGTAAAATGGGGTTAAAATCAGTGTTGTGAAAATTCAGTGAGTTAAAATAAAACAGGAACACTACTTTAGCACTCGAGTACAGGCATGCCTTGTTTTATTGCACTTCGAAAATACTGTGGGTTTTTTTTTCACCATGCTGCTGGGCATGTGGGATCTTAGTTCCCCAACAAAGGATTGAACCTGCATTGGAAGTGCAGGGTCTTAACCAGTGGACCACTTGGGGAGTCCCTGGTGATATTGCGCTTTTTAGATTGAAGGTGTGTGGCAAATTTGCATCAGACAAGTCTATTGATGCCATTTTTCCAACAGCATTTGCTCACAGTTGGTCTCTGTGTCACACTTTGGTAATTCTCCCAGTATTTCACACTTTTTCACTATTTGTTATAGTGATCTGTGATCAGTAATCTTCGACAGTACTATATTGCAAAAAGATTACAACTTGCCCAAGGCTCAGATGATGGTGAGCATTTCAGTTAAGGTGTATACACTGTTGTTTACACATAATATAATTGCACATTTAATAAACCACAGTCTAGTATAGCCAAAAGTTTTATATGCACTGGGAAAAGGAAAACTCTGTATGAACTCGCTTTATTTCGATGTTCGTTTTATTGTGGAGATCTGGGGCTGGACCTGCAATCTCTCTGAGGTCTGCTTGTATTAACTAGTATTACCAGGTGATCAATAAATGCTTCATGCATTAATGGATGAGAGTGGGAATGAAAGAGCAAAGATAATTAGCCAAGCAAGTATAAGCCAGCACATTCCAGAAGTGGCAGTGACCCAAAATAAACAGAGATGCTTGCTGTGCCTTGTAAGTACCTCAAGAGTAGGCTGGGGACAAGGACTGTTCTCACATTCGGTTCCAGGCAATGAGCCAGGGACCAGACCTTGGGCAGTGGTCCGACAGGCAGGGCCCCCACTTTATCAAGGCGGACTCTGACTGAAAGTCTCCTTTCCCACTGTGAGCCTCTCTGAGGATTAAGTGGCCTTGGGCGTTTAGAAGCGTGACCTGACATCTCACTACAACCACAGTGTTTTCTCCCACCAGTGGCCTCTCCGAGGATCCGCCTTGCCAGCCACCCCCTCTTCCGCCACTATTCCGAGTATAATCACTGACTCCTGATCCCCTTCAGATGAATCAACAAGTCGGGAAGGGTGAGTCATCCTGGCCTGGGGCTTTTTATCCCCAGACACTGGCACTCCTTCAACCACAGTCAACCAAAGCCCAGGCACAGGGTTCCGCAAAGGCTATCTACAGAGGAGCTTAGCCCAGAGCAGGAGTCTCGGCCTCAAAGTCCCACCTCTTCAATCTCTTCGCCCAGGAGCCTCAGTTATTGAGAAATATGGGGTTAGTAATCACTCCTTCACTGTGGAGTAAAACAGCTGGCACAGTGCAGGGCATGGAGTAGCCCCTCAGTGAAGGGTGGGAGGGGACGGGGAAGAAGAATGAGGAGAATCTCATCAGGAAGCAAGGCAGGCCCCTAGGTCTGGACCCACGACTGTGAGAGCGAGGCAGACGGCACCCTGACCTCCCAGCGACCCCCAGAATGTTGATGGAGGCCCAAGGCTGACCTTCCGGAGGCAGCGTGGTGGCGCTAATTGGGGTCTCCAGGTCACCAACTTCCCATCCTTGTTTACGGGTGGCTTACTTCCCTCCTCCACTGCTGCTCCTTCCGGCCTGGGCTGCAGGGGCATTGACCCACTGAGTAGGTGCTGGCTTCGGGGTTCAAAGGCAGCCAGCCGCCTGGAAGCAGTGGAAGATAAGGAAGGCACTGGCCGGGAGCCAAACCCCAGTTTGGGGATGAGGAGGGGCAGGTCAGAAGGCATAGATCACAGTGTCCCTGCTCCCTAGAGTGACTTCCTGCTCTGCCATGTAGAAAGTTTACACTTGAAAAAGGCTGCCTATGTTTGGTCTTGCTTTCCTCCCTTCTCTCCTTCCTCCCCAACCCTATGGTACAGATAGAGTCAACAGATTTGCCTGGAATTCCTGCCCAGCCCTGCCCTAGCCGCGCTACTCCAGGCACATCTCTTTGAGACTGTTTCCTCATCTGTAAAATGGGCGTCCTCAGACCTCCCTCAGGGGTTGTGATGATTGGATGAAGTCAAGCATATAAAGAAAGCATGGGCTCAAAGCCAGGACATAGTAGAGAGTCAACAAGCCACAGCTTTCCTGTTACTGTCTGGTTAGGAGGTAAGGGGAATTTGATGAGTCAGGTGCTGCCTACCTTGGGGGCTGGGAGTGGGAACATCTCCTGCCCCTCAGAACACAAGGGCCCTTGCTCCACTCTGGGATCACCCAGCCCCATCTTTGTCAGGAACCCTGGGAAGGAGATGCGCAGGCAAACGCAAAGCCTCACCATGCACTTGCGGTCGTCTATGCCCGTTAGATCCTCCTCAAACTCCTTCCCAACCTGGAAGTCCATGATGTAGTTTCTAAAAGTGCTCAGCGTGCGGATGATCATGTGGTCGCCTTCCTGCACGATCTCTTTGTCTGGCTTCAGCAAGTTGGCGATTTTGCGCAAGGCCACATTGACATCTGCAGGGAGTGCCAGGGTAGAGAGTTGGCTGAAAACATTTGGAGAACTGCTGCCAAGGTAGGGGGGCCCTACGAGCCTGCTCCCCCCACCCCAAGAAAACCACTGGAGTTCCTTGCTCGATTAACACGGCCTCTGCGTGCAGCTGGCCTGTCCTTTTCTTTCTTTCCTTTTTTTCCACAACAAAGTTTTCTGCCCTATGCTAAACCTTTGAAAACAAAAACTAGCCAACCAAGCCCAGCTCTTCTAATGAAATCCTCTACGTCGAGAGCCAACTATCAGACACTGACCACCATGAACCCTAACAACCCGGGTTCGGCAATTCGCAGGTCTCTGGCTCCTGGAGACGCCCCGTCCGCGGCCCGGGTGCTCTGGGCGGCGATAAGGCCTGACCGAGGCAGGCTGATGGGCGGCCGGCTCGGAAGGGCGCGGGGATCCCACCCTCAGAGGTCCGGCGGGGCGCCCGGGCAGAGCGCGGCGGGCAGCGCTTACCCAGCGCGCGCAGGTACTCCTCGAAATTCTCGTTGGCCAGCATCTTCCAGTACCCGGTAAAGTCGACCGGCATTTCGGGGGGACGACTGGGGCCCGACGGGGACCGAACAGGCCGGAGCAGATGTGGGCAGGCGGTGCGATCT
>NW_011494956.1:11514630-11540244 GCF_000754665.1 Bison bison bison | reverse complement strand
AGGGGGCTCTTGGGGCGGCGACAGCTGGATTGCAAGCGCGCACAAAGCCGGCGGGAGGATCCATCGTAGCGGTCGCTCCGCCCCTCTCAGTGGGGCGGGGGCGGGGAGGTCGGAGGGCCAGGTTCCTCAGACGTTCAGTTCGCTTCCCTGAGAGGGAAAAGGGAGATGGGGTGAGGGTGAAGGGTACTTAAATGATTCCAAACTCTTAGGTTCCTGCGGGATTCCTTCAGACTCCTTGAACTTTTCACATTCAGCGGCCACTTGAGGATTGGGAAAGTCTCGGGGTTGGCTGGAGTAACTAGGGAACGGTATCTCTCACAGGCTTTTGTCTTAAATCCCCGCGAGTGGCTCGGCCTGTGGGGGTCCAGGATCCGGAAGGCTGGGCCGTTCAACTGCGGGAAAGAAAAATGAGACACTCCCACCTCCCCCTCCCCGCCCCAATAAAAGCAAAGTTGATGTTACTTGAAGTAAGTATGGCTAAAAGAGGCCCTCTGGGTGGTTTTGAAATCCGCTTGTTTAGTCGCTAAGTCGTGTCAGACTCTTTGCGAGCCCATGGACTGTATCCGGTCAGGCTCCTCTGTCCATGGGATTTCCTAGGCAAGAATACTGGGGTGGGTTGCCATTTCCATCTCCAGGGGGTCTTCCCCACCCAGGGACTGAACCGCACCTCCTGCGTTGGCAGGCAGATTCTTTCTGGCTGAGCCACCAGGATTATGCAAATATAAGCACTTATCAGTACCACGTTGTTCCTCACTCGGCTTTCACCTGGTGGCGGTGGAAGGCCACCCGGTGAAAGGCCAACTCCACAGGGTTGTGCACTTCGCTTTTTTTCTCTTACTCTATTTCTGGAGACCTCATTCTTTTGCAGGATATGCCATTGTTTATCCAGCTTGTTCTGCCCTGATGGGCATTTATGGGAGTATTGTTTTCTGATCTCGTACTGTTAGAAACAGTACTGCAGTGAAGATCTTTGAGCTCATCTCATTTCTCACCTGGTAGGTATGTCATTGTGCTTTAAAACCTCTGTCTTTGCCAGCAAGAAGATGACATAATCATGTGGGTTGACTTTTTGACTCTTTATTAAGACTAAATATCTCTTTTAAATTGCTTTTTGTACAACTCGCAGTCTGGGTGACAGCAGGTACATTCTCCTCACACTCCAATATGACTGTGGCTCCAATCCCCAGGCACCTCTCCTTTGTCCCCCATCTCCAGGCTCATGTAAATCCTCACACTGCATCTGGCTGAGTTAGAAAAAGATGCCTCTTCCTCAGGTTAGGGGCAGCTTCATTCCAGGCAGTGGGTTGGATTTTAGCCTCTCTTTGTTGCAATGCACAGGCTTCTCACTGTGGTGGCTCTAGAGTGCAGGCTCAGTAGTTGTGGTGCTTGGGCTTAGTTGCTGTATAGGATCTTTCTAGACCAGGGATTGACCCTGTGTCCCAGGCATTGGCAGGTGGAATCATATCCACTGGACCACCAGGGAAGTCCAACACCAGGGTTTCTTAACCTTGACGTTGTTGCCAGTTTGGACCATGTCATTCTTTGGTGGATGAGGGTTCTTATGTATTGTAGGATGTTAGGCTGCATTCCTGGCATCTACAGGCCCAGTTGATACCTCCCAAAGATGTCTCCAGGTCTTGCCAAATGCCCCAGGCTGGTGGGGGTGGGGTGCGGGGGAGGGGAGCAAAATCACCCCTGGCTGAGGCCAGTGCTGTGGACAGCTGTAGCCCTCATCAGACCTATTTCCCATCTCTTCTCAGCTGTACTGGGATGCTCACACCATCAGTTGTTCACACAGGCCTTGGCTCTGCATCCTCCCTGGCCAGCCTGGAGCTCATCTCAGGGACTATGGGGCAGCCTGTCCCTGTCCTGCCTAGTTTAAAGATGCAAGAAGAAAGCCCCGTAGCTTGGTCAAGTGGATAGTGGGTTCTCACCTGATTTGGCTTCTCTAAGGCATCTAATCAGGACCAGCCATGGCCCTGAACTTCTTTGTTAGCCTGACTCACTAGAACAGAGGATCAGCCAAAGGCTTAAGTAGTGAACTGACTGTTCCTTGGTCACCTTTGACTAGTCTAAACTCCTCTCCCTGCTCCCTACATCATCCATCTCAGGCAGGTGGATGTCTCACCCTCCCCCATTTTTGTGCTGAGTCTCCTGAGATGTTTATGCCAAATGTCCAGCACAGTGCCTGGCACATAAAAAGGGCCAAGTCACTGCTGGCTCTTTGCATGCCCAGAGTGGTCCCCTCATGCTCCAGGCAGAGGTCTGCCCCTCCCCTCTCCTTCCAGTAGGTCCTCTGCTGTTCGTTCCCAAGAACCGAGATCTGGCCACTCCTACCTCCTCCAGCCACTTTAGACACTTCCTGTTCACCTAGCCTCAGTCTTCTGAGCTGGCTGGCTGGGTGCATGGCAATTAATTCGGCCTGCTTTTCCCTGGTTCCTATCTGCCTTTGTTTAGTCTCCCAGTGGCTAAGTATATGCCTGCCCTGCTGTGTCTCCTCCCAGAAGGAGGGGAAGGTAAATGGGGATAAGCCATGAGCTCCATGGAGATAAATCAAAACTCAGTGAGCCATTTCGATGAATCAGTGCCTCAATTTCCCATGATCCTTACAATCACCGTGTGAGGTGGGAAGTCCTGTCCCGTTTCACTGAATGGTCAAGCAACTGGCCCTTGTGTACCCAGCCATGGGGGAGTAGAGCTTCTGGAGGGCAGCAGAGTTAGAGCAGAGAGCCCTGGGACAGACCCTGAGTCCTGTCCCTCCTCCAGAGATGCTCCTCACAAGAGGTGGGGCAGGAGGTGCCTTCCAGTATCTGTCCTCTTTGCTGGGTCTCGCCATCCCAGACTGAGTCTCCTAGCGGGGGACAGGTGGCTCATACTTCTGCCTCTTGCTGATAAAGAAACCCTCCTTCATCCTTGTTTCTCTTCTCAAGAGCTCATTTTATTTTAGAGACTTGTAAAGTCTTCTCCCTTCCTGTGTTCAAATATGTGTCTGGAATTATATTGTAGAGAACCACCTCACTCCAGTCCCCGAGCTACTACTGAGCCATCTGTGAGGTTAGTGTCTGAAAGGATAAGGGTGACCCAACAAAGCTGCCTCCCTGTGTCCACCGTGTTCCGAAGTGAGAGGGCTTGTCAAGAGGCCACAGGAGCTGAGGGGGCACCGAGGTCTGCTCAGGATACTCCTCTTTAATGCATCCATGAATATGCAGATATGCAAATGAAACACCAGGTCTACAAGCCCCAGAATCTTAAACCCACTTTGGGGAGGTGGCCCAGGGATTTATTTCTGTCCAGAAAATGGTTCTGCAGAGTGGGTCAGTTACTTTTCATCGACACATGACAGTTGTTTCTACAGATTGTGATATACACTGCATGGGAAGTGTTTCTTCATTTCTTTTCCCTCCTTTCTCCCTCCCCCGCTCCTTCTTCCTTCCTTTCTTTCCTCTGTTTTTTTTTTCTCTTTCTTAACTATTTTATTATGGCAACATTTAAACTTCCATAAACAGAGATATAATTGTACATAGACCTCCCACGGATCCATCACCAGCTTCAACAATTATTAACCCATGGCTGATCTGGTTTCATCCATGTCCCTGCCCACTCCCCATTTTCCAAAATTATCTTGAGTCAAATACCAGACATCATATTGCATCATCTGGAAACATTTCAAGAAGTATCTCTAAAAGATAGACTTAAAAAAAAAAAACACCACAGCATCATTATCACAGCTAATAATCAATAATATTAATTTCTAAATATTATCAAATACCCAGAAAGTGCTTACTCATCTCTTAATTTTCGTTTCAGTTTTCCCATAGTGAGGACGTTCGTCCAGTGGGTAGATCCAGGACACTCAACGAGGAGATGCTGGTTGTGCTAGTTTTGTGAAGGACACCTTTACTTATCTACCCCAGCCCACCTCCCCAGCCTAACATCCTTCTGCAAAGATACCTGGGTCCCAAATGTCTAATCTGGAGGCTCTGTACAATCAGCTAAGTTACTTCAGTCATGTCCGACTCTGCAATCCTATGGACGGTAGCCCGCCAGGCTTCTCTGTCCATGGGATACTCTAGGCAAGAATACTGGAGTGGGTTGCCATGCCTTCCTCCAGGGGATCTTCCCAACCCAGGGAGCCAACCACACAGCCATATATTTGCAAGGAAAATGCTTCCTAGAAAACGAAATCTGGGTCCTGTGGAATCTTGTGATTTCTGTGGGGCAGGCATAGATGTCACATGGAGGGGATTACCCATAAGCTGTGTTGACTAAAAAAAAAAAAAAAATGCACAGGTTGAGAATTATGTTTTCAGTGGACAAAAATGAGGTCTTAAGCCCAGGACACAGCCTTCCAGACAATTTTAAGGAACCGTTCCAAAGAGGTAAAGGGAGGAGCCAGGATTTATAGGAGTTTTTGCAACAAAGACCAGGTAATTAGACCATCAAAAGATTATTGTTAATTAAAGTAAAGCAGGCATCTCAGTTTAATGAATTTAGCACTTTTGTATATATAAAAGATGCAAGATTCTGGGATCATTGAAATCATTCCTTTGATATGTCCCTCAGCCACCCTGGGGGCTCAGATGGTAACATATCCACCTGCTATGCAGGAGACCTGGGTTCAATCCGTGGATTGGTAAGATCCCTGGAGGAGGGAATGGCTACCCACTCCATATTCTTGCCTGGAGAATTCCATGGACAGAGGAGCCTGGATGGGTACAGTCCATGGGGTTGCACAGAGTCAGACATGACTGAGCGACTAATGCTTTCACTCTCACAGATGTCTGACAGGATGGTCCTCCAGAATGCTGGTTTGGCTGAAAGATAGCATCTAAAATAGAGACGTAGCTGGTAGGAAATCAGAAGTCAGTCTTTGAGTTCCAGTCTGATTTCGGTCTTTAAGTGGCCATTTCATGTGATGGGAGATATGGTGGGTGGAAAGACTAGAGATGTCACAGTTCCGTGCCTCGCAGTATCAAGACAGCGAAGTGGGAATGGTTTTGGTCAGAAGCAATTAGTAAAGAAATTTTTAAATGATTTGTCATCAGCAATTAGGTTAAACCAGAGTCACCAAAAGGTGGGAAAGGGTCCATATAATTTATCTGTCTACTGGTGGCCAGTCAGCATACCTCCCCTAGGACGTGCCCACAAAAGGACTAATGTGCGGAGTGGCACAGCTTATCTGTGAAGTTCGGCAACTAAGAGCAGTCCTTGCCAACTTTTAGACAGAAAATAGGTGTTGGCAGATTCTTGACCCACATGGTGTTTGCTGTGGTTTCAGTAGGCTAATGTGGCCAGTGTCTGGGGAGAGGTGGCCCGTGTTGTTGTTGTTTTTAAATCACTTCTCTTAAGCTGTCTTTCCCAAGTACTTGGTGTACTCGGCCTTGTGGATTTGAGATTTAACAAAATATATATAAATTTTGTGTTTTCACTTTGATGATACTCTTTTAAAAATTGAAGAATAGTTGACTTACAGTGTTGTGTTAATTTCTGTTGTATGGCAAAGTGATTTTTATATATATATATATATATCTATCTATCTGATACTCTTTAAATATAGTTTTGGCCAGTAATAAATTTGAAAAAACTGCATTGTACATATCAAAATTTTCCCCATCTCCTTGTCTTTTTTACAGAGGACCATGATTCTGTGTACTTTACCCTAGACCTTCTTATGAGGTTAATCAGAGATGCTGGTTAGAAGGGAGGATTAGAGGTGGCATTGAAAGGCTAACTTAGTAGACAGAGAAAGAGCCAGCAGTTATTCTTGGAAGAGAAGGGGAGCCTGGAAAAAAGGTAAGGGATAGGGGTAAGGAGTGGCTGTCCTTCCAGAGTCAAGGACTCTTCAACAGTAATTGTTATGGCTGTATATGGGCTTTGTGCTGATTATACAAACCCGGGTGAGATATGAGTCCCTTGGGTCTTCATTTTCAATGAGCCTTAGAGATGCATGTGACTTGCTCGAGGTTGAACAGGTAGAATGGCAGGGCTGGGACTGGATTTGTGTCTGGCTCTGTGTGACCTGCAGAGAGGGCAATGGCACCCCACTCCAGTACTCTTGCCTGGAGAATCCCATGGACAGAGGAGCCTGGTAGGCTGCAGTCCATGGGGTCGCTAAGAGTCGGACACGACTGAGCGACTTCACTTTCACTTTTCACTTTCATGCATTGGAGAAGGAAATGGCAACCCACTCCAGTGTTCTTGCCTGGAGAATCCCAGGGATGGGGCAGCCTAGTGGGCTGCCGTCTATGGGGTTGCACAGAGTCGGACACGACTGAAGAGACTTAGCAGCAGCAGTTGTGTGACCTGAGGCCCAGGGTCTTAGCCACTGCTTGGCTCCTGAGTGAGGCAGAGATCTATGGGGTTCTTGGCATGCTGGCACTGATAAATAAGCCCACAGAACAAAACCCCAGAGAGAACATAAGTCTTCAGAGTCATCATCAATATGGAAGCAGAGCTTCAATCTCCACGTGAAATGCAAGCACAGAGCATATATTCTAAGCAGAAAAATCTATAAAAAGTTAAAGATTAATGGACTTTAGTGAGGCTCCAGCCAGATTTAAAAAGAACAAATCTTGCCAGACCAGTGTTTTTGCCTTCGGGGGGCAGAATTATACAATGAAAAGATGAAAGGGAAGCAACTGGTCAAACACATTGATTTCCAGGCAGCACGTGACCTGTCCTCCAAGGAATTCCCTGAGAAGGAACACAGATCCAGCCGTGCTGACCGGGAGGTGGGGAGGCCTTGGCAGGGAGGCTCAATGGGGTAGGGCGGGCTGTAGTCACCTGTTCAGTCCAGGGCTAACCTCAAGGCCTGGGTCTCTGTCCTGTCTCCTTAGAAGCAGTGGAGGTAAACACACACTTTAGGTGGCTCATAGAGGGTTTTGCTTCCAACCAGAGAAGAAATAGGCCAGGAGCTCATTGATTCAGGGACAGAGAACACAGTCCAACTGGCATTAAGATAATATCTGTAAAGACCCATCTCATCCATAACCTCCCTTCCTGCTACACCTTGCTCTCGGCCTCCTGACTGATAAGAGTCCAGTGGAATGAACAGATGGGTATTATTTTATTTTAAAACAATTTTTATTTTATATTGTAGTGTAGTTGATTAACATATTGTGTTAGTTTCAGGTGTACAGGAAAGTGGTTCAGGTTCACATATATCTATTCTTTAAAAATTTTTTTTTTCCATTTAGGTTATTACAGAATATTGAGCAGAGTTCCCTGTGTTTATACAGTAGGTCCTCATTGATTATCTATTTTACATATAGTGGTGTGTATATGTCAATCCCAAACTCTCAATTTATCCCTCCCCTGCCTCCCACCTTTTCCCTTTGGTAACCATAAGTTTGTTTCCTATGTGAGTCTGATTCTGTTTTGTAAATAAATTCATTTGTATCATACTTTTTAGACTCCACATATAAGGGATATCATATATTTGTCTTTCTTGTCTGACTTACTTTACTTCGTATGATCATCTTTAGGTTCATCCATGTTACTGCAAATGGCATTATTTTTATGGCTGAGTAATATTCCATTTTATATATGTACCATATCTTCTTTATCTACTCTTCTTTCCATGTATATTTAGGTTGCTTCCATGTCTTGGCTATCGTAACAGTGTTGCAATGAGCGTTGGGCTGCATGTATCCTTTTGAACCAGGTTTTCTCTGAATATACGCCCAACAGTGGGATTGCTGGATCATATAGTAGCTCTGTTTTTAGTTTTGAGGAGGTGGATTTTAGAGTCAGACTGGTTTTGAATCCCAGGCCTACCATTTCCTAGCTGTATTATCTTGGGTAAGTCACTTAATGTCTCTGAACCTTTACTCACAGGATAGTTTTGAGGAACCTGGCCTTCTCATGCTCAATAAATTCTAGCTTCCTTCTTGTCCTTGTCATTCAAGGCCCTTGACCATCTGACCTCAGCATCTTTTCCCAGCGCTATATTTGTTTCCCCTTGAGTCACCTTCTTGGGCTGGTGGCTTGCTCTTATGTGTCTTCACAGCCAAGCCTCACTCATGCAGATCCTTGGCCCCCAAAGCCTTCTTCTCTTCCTCACTCATCAAAGTCCCCATGTCCCAATTTCACTGTGATCTCTTCCATGAATTCTGGACACCCTGAGCTCTCCCAGAGGTGCTGGTGTCATGCTATCTCTGGTGGACAGAGCTTTGATTTCTGGGAGATCACGTGTGCACATGTGTGTATGCCTGCTTTTGCTCCCTCCACGAGACTATCAATGCTTTGTGGCTAGTCCAACATCTGGTCAGGAACTGGACACACAGTGGACACTCGCTGAGAGGACAGGGCAGGGGGAACATGTCAAAGCTGCAAGGGATGGATCCTTTCAGCAAACACCAGGTACCTTCTAGGCTCCTGGAACTGGGCCAGATGCTGAGGACACTGCCATGAGCCAGACTCACTGCCCCAAGGAAGGTAAGTCCAGGGGGGAGACAGAAATATAACAAGTGGAGGCTTGTACAAGATGCCCTCAAGGACAAGATGGTGGTGGAGCACAGGGATGAAGTCTTAGAGGACAAGTAAGCAAACGTCCCCTTGACTGAGGGCAAAGGGATCACTTCCAAGAGGGAACAGCACATACAAAATCAGGGAGGTGTAGGAAAGCTTGGCGTCTTCAAGGAAAGTGGGGGAGCATCATGTGGCTACAGCAATTACTAGCGGGGAGCAGGTGGGAGAGGGAAGGCATGGTCTGCCATAGCAGAAGAAAACGTTGGGGAGACAAGTGGGGCCAGGCCATGGGGAGTCTTCAGTGCTGCAGCAAGTTACTTGGCTTCTATCTTGTAGGAAATGGGAGCACTTAGAAGTTTAAGGGGTGTCATCATGAGGGAAAGGAGAGACACACAGTCATGGTAACAGGCCCTGGGCGTGGCCAGCCTGCCCAGGAGCAACAGAGATTCCGGTGCGGTGCCGTGTGCAGCAAGGTGACTCATTTGCCCACCAGGAGATTGCAAGGGATGTAGGATGGAAGCGTGGTCTTCTTGTTCCTGTGTGACCATGCCCCTTGACTCTAAGGATGAGAGTAGGATGTGAGGCTTCTGCCCACCATCCATGCAAACCACCTCCATTCACTCACCCTGTCACACTTCACCACTGAATGCATCTTGCATCTGCCCATTCACCCATCTACCCACTCATACACAGTGGCGCCCAGCCACCCAGCCACCCTCTGTCCATCCTCCCAACCGTCCACCCATCTTTATTTTATAACAGAGTTTTTTCACTTCAAGCCATAATCAGCAACTATAAGGGATGCAGAGAAAAGCTTGAGGCCTGTGGTTGATTGCAGACATGTCTGTAATGTACAATACTTGGTCATTCTTCTCATGGAGAGACTGGCCTCATGACTTGCTCTGATCAGTAGGCTTTGTGGCAGGAGTGATGTCATACCAGTTCTGAGTGAGGCCTCCAGAAGCCTTTTGGAACAAAACCTTTAATTAAGGCCAGCCAAGATCAATTGATCTTGGCCTAGAAGCACCCAGCTAACTGCTGGACTCATGAGAAATCATAAATGGTTCTTGTTTTAAGCCGCTGCGACTTAGAGTGATTTTTTTTTTTCCCACAGCCAAGGCTCACTGATACAAGGATGCGAGGGAACAGCATAGTCAAAATCTTGCCTCTTTCCACTGAGAGGAATTCTCTCTGCACTTAGGCTCCTGGGGTCCTGGCCAAGGCACTTGCTTTTGTTTTTCTTGGCGGAGCAGGGACTGGATGTGGAGCCACCCCAGAGGAGATGTGGTAGTGTGATGATTGATGGTGAGAAGCTTCAGGGACAGCTCAAATACTTCATCTCCAACATGCCTGATGAGGATGACGGAAGATGATGCCAGCCATTGTCTGAAGCTCATGTGACAAACAAGAGAAAAACACTATCTAACTTTATCCTGAGACACACAATGGGGTAGGTGTTTTCTTATCACTCTCTTATAAACAACAGAGTTGGGGAGATGAAAGTGCAGGCCACATCGTTTTAGGTTAAAAAAAATCATGATGCTAACCGAGTTCCGTGTGATCCCAAAGCCAGCATCCTTTTCTGTTATTGCTACTCTGCACAGTGATTTCTCTGTGCTCTCTTGGAGAGAAGGGGCGGGGGTGGGGGTGGTGGCTTCCATCTTTGTTGGGTTCACACCAGTTCCAGTTAGTTCTTTCTGTCTGTTTGGGATCTACCTGAGGAACTAAGGTGGCCTTAGTTATGTTTGGGCCTCTGGATGACAATGACACTGGATCTGAGGGCAGGTGGGTGGAGTGCAGCTTGCAGGAGAGAAGACTGGGGAGAGGCAGGAGGTTTAGGTGTGGGGGGAGTGGGAGAGGGGTAAAACAGGAGCACGGTTGGTCAACTTTAGGCTTAGGGTTGAACCGAGATGCCCAGTGCGCCACTGAGAACCTGTGCATGGGCTGGAGACCCTCCCAGTGCAGCTCAGAGTGGTTCTACAAATCTGCCCCCCACAGCCACTGCCAGTCCACTCCAGTCTTTCCAGGTCAGACAGTCAGAATGGAGTTCTCCTCATTGACCCTCTGACCTTCCTCTGATTCAGAGGGACAGGAAACCCTTTGTCAGTTTCAGTCACCTGACACAAAGCGACCCTAACATGAACTTGGAGGAAGGGAGGTCCCCGGGGACCAGGGTGGGGAGCGAGGGCTTTTAGAAGGTGGAGCTTGAGAGGGTCACCAGGACGAGTGGTGATCAGAGAGGGTTAGAGAAGCAGGAAGCATGTCCTAGGTTAGGGAGAGGGCTCGCACAAACGCTGGGGAGCAGGAAACCGTGGTTGATTACAGAGAGGATCTCCAGCCATGCAGAGGAGAGGGTTCGTGGATGGCCATGCAGAGAACAGGCGGGAGTGAAAGAGAATGACTGGACCTGGAGGCTCAGATGCTAACTGAGGCGTCAGCCTTTCCCCATGAGGTGATGGGAGGATGTTGAATGTCTTTGACGCCCGTGTGACAGCAGCACAATGGAAAGACAGTTTAGGAGGAGCTGCCTTGGGAGGGGGCGAAGGACAGATACTCTCCATCTTATAAAAGCTCTACAGAGGATCCGCCAAGCTGCATGCTGAACAGGACACACCCATCTGCATGCCTTCTTCCTTCACTTGATTGAGTCTTAGATAGCATCTTCCAGAGAGACCACTTGCCTCAGGCTCCTGGGGTTTTGTTAAAACTTAGATCCCTGGGTTTGTTTCAGCTCACTGAATCACAGTCTGGATAAGCCCAGAAAAGGGTACTTTTACCAGGCTCTCCAGATGCTGCTTATGCCCCTGGCATTTTGAAGACATGACCCCTGGCATCTTTTTTTTTCTTACCAATTTAAAAAAATCTTTATTTTTTATTTATTAAATTATGAAAATACGATAATACATTTATTATTTCAAGGAGACTTGAAAAATACAGAACAAAGTTACATATTGTTCCATTATATATTACAATTGCTTGTTTCAAGTAGATATGTTAAGATTTTTAGTTGGTGCTTCAATACCAAACTCTCAAAAATTAATAGAATGAATGTACAGAGAAGTAGGAAAATATAGTAGACCTGAAAAGCATTATGAACCAATTCAACATCATTGAGATTTACAATTTTCACACAACAGTAGGATACAAATTCTATTCAAGTTCCTATATAGACTATAAACTAGGAGACACTGGAACATATCCAGAGACATAAGACCACGTACAGAAATGTCATGGTCTAAAGGTGTTGAAGTCATAGAGTCTGTTCTCTTATTACCATGGAATTATGTTAGAGATCAAAAGATATTTGAAAATAACCCACGTATTTTCAAGTGCAGTATGACATTTAACAAGAGAAAGCTTTGACTTAGCCATTGAAAGCCTCAATAAAGTTAGAAGACTGAAAAAACACAGAGGGTGATTGCAGAGAAGAAAGCATTTAAATGAGAAATATCAAGATGAAAAATTAATATCAAAGATACTTAAAAAAATCCCTTGTATCTGGAAATTAAATGTCTGCTTTTAAGTGAGGGATATATTTAAGAAGCCATAACAAGGAAAATTAGAAAATATCTGTAATAGAATAAAAATGATCCCTAGCTTCTTTACTGCTCAGTTGTCCTGGCCCCTTCCCTTCACCTCAACTCTGTACTAGATAATGCTGGGGGTACTCTGGATATGGAGCTCTCCTAAGAGCCTCGGGAACCTGATGGTGGGGCCCTAGGCCTTCCTGTATCTAATAGCAGGAGCTCTGTAGGTGTTTGTAGTGCCATGATGGGAGGACCCCGTGAGCCCGACATCATTTGTGAGAAGCTAAGAGAATTGTCTGAAATCATCTCCGTGGCTGGCCCAGTGGTACCACAGATGTGAATGTGCGGGCTTGGCCTAGCTGTTCCAGGAAGACAGTGTTGCTCATCGCAGCCACCATTGCCCTGTCCATGGCTGCCCTGCTGATGGCAGGCTTTCCAGCTAGACTGTGGTCTGGTCTCATTCACTCACTGGGTGTTTGAGTTAGTTTTCCTCCCTCCCTCCCTTTCTCCTTCCCTCCTCCTCCTCTTCTGCAGTCCCCAGTTACAAGCAACAGAAACAGATTCTGGAGCTTTTAAAAAATGAGGAAATACACTGGAAGGATTACCAAGGACACAATCATGTTTGGAGAGAGAAATAGGAAAAACAAATGAGACCCTGTATTGGAACTGGCCACAGGATAAACCTATTCTGGCCATTTTTAGTGGTCACTGTGTTCTAGATTTAAATTGCAGGGAGTGAACATCTGGGTATGCTCACCAGGCTGAATCCAGTGAGGAAGATAAGTCCTTAAAAGAAACTGAGGGTGCTGTTAGGAAGGAGGGTAGGTGGCAGGCCTTCACCAGACCATCTGATGTCCGCCCATGGGGGGCTTGGTCTGGGCACAGTGAGACACCGAGCCCCTCCTCTTTACAAGGAGGAGAACAAGTCTGACCCCATATTGGATCTGCTTTTACTCTAACCTTTACATTCCACTGCTTTGAATACAAGCTAATCACTAAAGGGAAGTTGCCTGTAAGCTTATTATACATAATGGTCCATCTCTGGGAACCCTGCCTCCCAGGTAATGAGGATTAAGCTAAAATACCTTTGTTTGGGTCACAAGAAACATCCTGACCAGGCCCACCTGGCTGTAGGAAGAAATGAATACATTCCCAATCCAGGAGTTTACCCCCTCCTCTTTTAGTGTAAAAGAAGCCTGAGTTCTAACTCAGCAAAGACAATTCTTTGGGACACTAGTCTGCCATCTTCTCAGTCTGCTGGCTTTCTGAATAAAGTTGCTATTCCTTGCCTCAAAGACTCATCTCTCAATTTATTGGCCTGTCATGGGGAGAGTCGTACAAGTTGGACTCAGTAACACTCTCAGGGTGCAGTCAAATCAGGGAGACAGCCACAGAAACAGGGGCACTTGGGGTGGCTGGGGTTGTAGCATCACTGAGTAGAGGCTCTCCCCAGAGAAGAGAGAGGGACGTTAGAGCAGAGGTTGGGAAAGACAAGTCTCTGGTGACACAACATCTTGAGATGCCAGGGAAATCCACACTCACCTTGCAAACATCCATTTGTACCAACTTGCCATCCTTCTTCCAAGAAGCCAGTTGAGTTTTGGCCAAGTTAGGACTCCCAGTGAGGCTGTGAGGGTCCAGACATGGCTTCTGGCTGCTGTGGAGCATGGGGACCCGCGCCTGGCTTGACCCTCCATGTCCTGTAATCCACGAAGCCTTGAGGAGGAAGTCCCTGCCCCCTCTGCAGGATCCCGCTGAGGGGGCCGGCTCACGATCCAGCTGTAGCCATTGTACTCTGCCCTCCCTGGTCCTCCCAGACCCACGGCTACTCAAGCACATGCCTTTGGGCCCTGGGGGGACTCCCTCTAGCTTCTGCCCAACCCATCCTGGGGTCTGGTCCGTCTGCCCACAGCATAAGGAAGAGTGGAGAAGGAGAGACTGACATCTGATTGTCATCCTGCCCTCCCTCCCCCTCTCCCCCCAGAGGCACATTTCCTAGCAGCACCACCTGCAGCAGAACAGGAGCAAGAGGCACATACACAGATGCTGGGTTACTCTGCAATTTTGTGGGTGCTTACCCGAAAGTGGGAAGTGTCCTTCACTTCTTTCCTGCCTGCCCACCTTCCACCCTTGTAGAAATGTCACTGCCGCATAGACCAGGTAGATAAGTCCACCCGGGGCCAGCGAGTCAGGGAATCTAGAATTGTGACACTGAGACAGGGCTTAAGGTGGAGGGTCACGTGGGTACAGGTGTGCCAGCTGCTGGAGAATGAGCAGTGGCTGAGGACCATAGCAGTTAGTAGTGGGGGCAGAAGGGGAGGGAGATGAGGAAGTAGGGGAGGAGGAGGGAGGAAAAGGGAAGGTGGGGAATATAAATTTCTTCTTTCTCTCCAGTTTCTTTGTTTTGTTTTGGCTCTGCTGGGTGTTCATGAGGTGACCAGGCTTAGTTGCCCTGTGATAAATGGTATCTTAGTTTCCCCACCCACATCCCCTGCATTGGAAGGTGGATTCTTAACCACTGGACCACCAGGGAAGTTCCTCTCCAGTTTCTCATGAACTGGTATATATGTCCTGTCCATGGGCTCTGCCATTCCTGACATCCTGATGACACCTGTGCTCCCATCTCTGTTGTTTGGGTGAGTTTGAGGAGCTCCTGTGTACCAAAAAGAAAAAAGAATCCTTGACGGAGGCACCCAGCAAACACCGGGAACAGTGTGCGGCAAATTGCTCTCTAAAAGGTGCGAGAGTCCCTGAAACTCTTCCACACAGATTATCTGTTGGAATAAAGAGACGGGTATTGCAGTGGTGTGTATGAAAGATAATGAAGGTGACTCCCTGCAAAGGAATAAGGAAATGAAATTTCAGCTGCTTTATGAGATTCTATTTTTTTTTAAAAAATTCAATGTACTTAAAAAAATCCATCTGGTAACATTGATTCAAATAAAAAGTACACATACTGTTTGACCCAGCAGTACCACTCCTGGAATCTATGCCACAAGAGCACTAGCTTGTAAGGGTTTATATACAAGGATGTCTATTGCAGCAAAAAGCTAGGGAAAAAAACTTCAGATAAGAACTTTGTAAATTACACTCTGAGTTCTATGTTCCTCATACTGTTAAGTGTGTGTGTATAGAAAGGATTCTGAGTGCAAATATGCTTCAAAAACACGGATTTATACAGACAGGTGTGTTTATCATGAGCTTCTTGGAGCTATTAAGATGCTTATTCAGGTATTATTTTTATGCAATATTTACTGAGTCCTTACTATAAGTCAGGAGTCATACTGGAGAAAAAGCACAATGATCAAGGCAAATCCTTGCTTTCAGGGAACTTGATGTTGCTATTGAATCAGTCATTTCAAGAGTGATGAAATTCTCTCACCAAAGAGGAAGGTAGGGGGCTGGGAGTCCAGTGGGCAAGTCTGGCTTAATCGAGACTCAGAGAAGTGTGTGAAAAACTGAAAGAAGCCCTAGGCTGGAGCAGAGGGTAAAAGGGCTGGGGGCCTGGGGTGGGTCAGGGAGGACTAGGGGGAGGAGGAGGCCAACCCTGGGAGGAGCCAGGTCTCTACTCCAAAAGCATGTAATGGAAGCTCAGGAGGATTAAAAAAAAAAAACAATTTTATTTATTTTCGGTTGCACTGAATCTTCGTTGCTGTGTGGGCTTTTCTCTAGTTGTGGTGAGCGGGGCCCACTGTCTAGTTGTGGTGCTTGGGCCTCTGGTTGTGGTGGGCTCTTGTGTTGCTGAGCGCAGGCTCTACGCCCTTGGGCTTCAGCAGTTGTGGCTCCCGGGCTCTAGAGTATAGGCTTAATAGTTGGGGCACACAGGGCTTAGTTGCTCCACGGCATGTAGGATCTTCCTGGATCCGGGATTGAACCTGAGTCTCCTGCATTGGCTGAAGGATTCTCACCCACTACACCACCAGGGGACACCTTTATTGAGGTATAATTTAAATACCACAAACTCTATTTTATGTGTATAGCTGATGAGCTTTGGTAACTTTATATACTTGTGCAGTCATCACCACAATCTAAATTAGAATATATCTATCACCCCCTAAGTTCCCTTGTTTCCACTTACGGTCAATCCCCACGCCTACCCTTGGGCAGCCACTGGTCTGCCTTCCACCTCTAGAGTTTAGTCTTTCCTAGAGATTTCATATTGATGGAATCGTACAATATTTCATTCCATATGCCTGGCTCTTTCCATCTGACCTGTCTTTGAGATTCATTTCACCTTGTTGCAGGTATCCATCCCTAGTTTTTCTCCTTGTAATTGCTAATGGTATTCCACTACATGGATGCAACACATTTGTTTTTTCAAGCACCAGTTGATGGACATCTGAATTTCCCCAGTTTTTGGCTCTAGTGGATAAACATTTACATACAAGTGTGAGTGGACACATGGTTTCATCCCCCTTGCACGGACACCTAGGGTTGCTCAGTTGGTTCTAACCACTCCAGCGGGTGGCAGATGGCAGCTCACTGTGGTTCTCTAAAGACTGACAAGGCTGAGCATCTCTTCCTGTGCTTGTCTGTCATTCCTGCATCGTCTTTGGTGAAGTGTCCTTGTTTCTAGGATTCCATATTTGGTGACCTGCTTGAAGGATTCGCAGGACTCAGAGGCAGTTACCTGTCTTAACAATGAGTCACTACAGTGAGGGGACACACAGCAGGGCCAGCCAGGGGAAAAAACACATCGGGAGGAGTGTGGAGGAGCCCAGGTGAAGATATCCAAAGTTTTGCCTCCTGGGAAGAACGTGCACAGAATGTGCTTTTTCTCCAGCGGCGAAATGCAGAAACACTGTGTACTGTTTCTGCAGCGGAGGCTGTCTGAGACTCAGAATCCAGGTTTTTTTTTTTTTTTCGTGGGCTGGTGATGGAGGCACTCTGCCTGCGCGACCAGCCGTGATTACTGACATTCCAAACTCCTAGAAGGAAGGCAGGTGTTCCCTACAAATCACACTGCTTGTAAAAACAGTCTAGGCAAGCTGGTCCAGTGCCCCAGGCAGGCAAAACAGCCTTATCAGTTAGACGTGTAGGCAATATTCCAAAAGCCAATTTCTCAGATGCCAGCCAAGGGCCAGCCTTCTGTAGAGCTGCATCAGGCCTGCTAGGTTAACCCTCTCCTGAACATGACTAGTCAAATCTCTGGGTTTTTAATTAGGTTTTTAGTCTTGTTTTTTATGGTTTCTTACATGTACTAAGGGACTTCCCTGGTGGCTCAGATGATAAAGAATCTGCCTGTAATGCAGGAGACCCAATTTCGATTCCTGGTTCAGGAAGATCCCCTGGAGAAGGGAACAGCAACCCATTCCAGTATTCTTGCCTGGAGAATTCCATGGACAGTGGAGTCTGGTGAGATACAGTCCATGGGGTCGCAAAGAGGTGGACATGACTGAAAGACTAACATTACATACTAGACACCAGTCATTTATTAGATCTACATTTTGTAAACATGCTCTTCAAGTCTGTGGCTTCTATTGGAGTCTCCTGGTGTTCCTTGGAAGGAATATGGGCAGGGGAGGAATATACCCAGTTTTGTACACATACATGACAGCTCTGGCCCCAGTATAGAGAAGGGACTGCAGGGGCTGGGAGTGGTAGTGGGCCAGGTAAGAGATAATGGAGAGTCTGGCTTGAGAGGGGACAGGATAGATGGAGAAAAGAGGCTGCATATGAGGCATGTATAGAAAGTAAGACTGACAAGGCATGCAAATGCTCATAATGGATTTCCAGCAGGAGAAAGAGAGGTAGGGCTCCCCAAAGAAACACGGTACTACTGTTTCTAATAGCGATACAGAACACTGGGATTTCAGCGTTCTGATAATTTGGGAAAGGTGGGACCTACCAGATTAACTTTAGGGTCCCTTCTAGTGCCACAAACAAGCCTTCTGGGGATTATCTTAACAATTCTAAAATATTCTGAGGTCTGTACCTAGGTGCATTATGATTGATTAAGATCACACACGTATGTATATTTAACATGCAGAGCTGTGGTCCAAGAAAATAACATGACTGAAATGGAACATGGTCTATGCATTGAGACCCTTGCAAAAAGCAAAGGCAGAAACACTGTTAGCATAGAAAGTGTGAGGCTGGGGAGAAGAAATTCATATTCATGTATTAACTCAATTACCATGTGTGCCTTGCAAATCCGGAGCACTATCTGTTTAAAATGGGATTTCACATCATTCTGTCCCAAGTGACACAGACAGGATTATAAATGAAAAATCTTTTCCTCAGGCCAGAATACAGAGCTGCGCTCACTTGGGCAGCATACACTAGCACAGGAGAACCTTTATTTAAGGCTGGAAATTCTATTTACCCAGGAGCCCAAACCACTGTTTTATCTGTTCTCGCTGAATAAACAAAACACCCTGGCAAACGAGATGCAAAGACGGCCTGAGGGAATGGAGAAGAATGTGAAATCAGGTATGCAGGTCAGTGTCAGTGCAATAAATCAGGAGCACAGCAGTGACATGTATTTTCTCTTCTGATACTAAAAAAAGGGAGACTATGTGGATCAATGAGACAAGTGAGCGTGCAGAAATATAATGTATGTATAGTTGATACTATATATGCTGCTGCTGCTGCTAAGTCACTTCAGTCGTGTGCGACCCCATAGACGGCGGCCCACCAGGCTCCCCTGTCCCTGGGATTCTCCAGGCAAGAACACTGGAGTGGGTTGCCATTTCCTTCTCCAATGCATGAAAGTGAAAAGTGAAAGTGAAGTCGCTCAGTCGTGTCCGACTCTTAGCGACCCCATGGACTGTAGCCCACCAGGCTCCTCCATCCACGGGATTTTCCTGGCAAGAGTACTGGAGTGGGGTGCCATTGCCTTCTCCGGATACTATATATATACACACACACACACACATATATGGTAGATGTATGTCTATTGGGGATTATCTTAACAATTCTAAAATATTCTAAATTCTATAACAATTCCATATATATCTAACAATATATAGATATATATCTACATATATAGTAGATATATACCCATTATATATATATGTATATATATATGTATGTATGTATATATATAGTAGATCTTTTGTGATGTTTTATTTTAGGGACAATATATATAAAGGTGGACTTCCCTGGTGGCTCAGTGGTAAAGAATCTGATTGCAATACAGGAGATGTGGCTTCGATCCTTGGGTCAGGAAGATCCCCCTGGAGAAGGAAATGGCAACCCACTGCACTATTCTTGCCTGGGAAATCCTGTGGACAGAGGAGCCTGGCGGGCTACAGTCCATGGGGTTACAAAAGAGTCAGACATGATAGCTACTAAACAACCACAAATATGTAAAGGCTAAGGAATGAATGCTTTGCCTGGTGGGAGCCACAAGGTATGACCATGAGTCAGACAGGAGGTCTTCTCCAGCCTAGTTGGGCCTAGTGCCCCCGAGCCCACAGGGAGGCTGGTCAGGGAGGCCAATGCTGGCATGCCAAGATGCCTCCCGTCAGATGCACGCTATAACACTCAGCCTCTTCTTAAGGAGTGCTGATGAATCTAGCTTGTCGTGTTGTCTATTTGGCCCTCTCTTGCCACAGGGCCTTTGTGTGTGCTGTTCATTCCGCCTGAAAGTCTCCACCCATCCCCAAGTCTCGGGGATTTGTCTTTCAGGTCTCAAATCCATCCTCTCTTTTCTGCTGTCTATACTCTGTCATCAGGGTAAATCCCTGGTGTCTTATGGGGCCTAAACTTTGTACGATCTTGAAGGCCCCTTTCCAGAAAAAGAATAAAAAGTTTGAATGTGAAATCAGATACCTACATAATGAAGATCCCTCCAGGCAAATGAGGAGCTGCTTAAGCTTCCTTACTTCACAGGGAACCTGCTGCCTCTGGCTGGCAGAGTACATGGTGGATTTGCCCACTGGAGCCCTCAAGATGGTATGAAATCATGTTTTGTCATGGAAATGCTTGATTCCCATCCATACAATGGTCTGTAAGCTTCTCGAGGGGCGAGACCATGTCCATTTGCTCACATCATTTCTCCGAGTGTTTAGTCTAGTGCCTAGCACAGGCAAGGTCCTCAATAAATGGGATTTGAATAAATGAATCTTGAAATTTGAATAATTATAATCATAGAACTGTTAGCTCCCACTCATTGGGAGTCTCCATTCGCCAGGCCCTGAACATCAGGACTGAGGGTACAGGGTATGTTGGAAGACTTGGCCTGTGAAACAAGGAAGAGAAAACTACTCTGGGCACTGGGATTAGAGGGAGACTGAAGGTGGGGTGCCTCTGAGTCAAGGATGTGGCTTTTGATTCTTATTGTCAACAGCACTGTGTCCCCCAGAATAAACATGACTTCATGACTGGTAGGGATCCCCCTACCCCCAAACTAGACCTTTGTAAGATACTCAGCTGCCATTTCCTAATCTTCTCTCTTGGGAAGCAGAGACCCCATCTTATAAACATCCCCCTCCCACTCGAAGCCATGGTCTTAAACTAGCGGGTCTGGTGATTGTCTTGGTTACAATGGGCAGATATTATTACCAGCTACTGAACTGAGGCAGGGATATTGCTAAGCATTCTACAAGGCACAGGATAGCCCCTCCCGGTGAAGAATTCTCTGGTACAGAATGCCAGTAATGCCCAAGGTGAAAAGCCCTGCCTCAAACCCACAGGCTCCCTCTCCATCACTTTTTCTGGATACTACAGCTGTGTGCTGTTTTTCTCTTTTCCCTCCTTTGCCTTCTGTACTCCACACAGAACAGTGGGGGCAATTTACCAGAGTAAATGTGATTTAGTTTCAGCTATACGTACAGTTTATTCAAAACAAAACGAATAATTTTTATACCACTCTAATGGCAGAAAGTGAAGAGGAACTAAAGAACTTCTTGATGAGGGTGAAAGAAGAGAGTGAAAAAGCCGGCTTAAGACTCAGTGTTAAAAAAACTAAGATCATGGCATCTGGTCCCATCCTTCATGGCAAATAGAAGGGGAAAAGGTGGAAGCAGTGACAGATTTCCTCTTCTTGGGCTCTAAAATTAATGCAGATGGTGACTGCTGCCAAGAAATTAGAAGACAATTGCTTCTTGGCAGGAAAGGTATGACAAACCTAAATAGTGTATTAAAAAGCAAAGATATCATTTTGCCAACAAAGGTCTGTATAGTCAAGGCTATGGTCTTATCAGTAGTCATGTATACAGATGTGAGAGTTTGACTGTAAAGAAGGCTGAACGCTGAAGAATTGATGCTTTCGAATTGTGGTGCTGGAGAAGACTCTTGAGAATCCTTTGGACGGCAAGGAGATCACACCAGTCAATCCTAAAGGAAATCAAGCCTGAACACTCATTGGAAGGACTGATGCTGAAGCTCCAATACTTTGGCCACCTGATGTGAAGAGTCAACTCATTGGAAAAGACCCTGATGCTGGGAAAGATTGAAGGCAGGAGGAGAAGGGGACGACAGAGGAGGAAATGGTTGGATAGCATCACTGATTAAATGGACATGAACTTGGGTAAACTCCAGGAGATGGAGAGGGAGGCCTGGCGTGTTGTAGTCCATGGGGTTGCAAAGAGTCAGACATGATTTGGTGACTGAATGACAACTCTAGGCCAGTGCATTGAATGGTCTGGGAACCTTATTCAAATACAGAGTGAGTCAGTAGATGTGGACTAGAGCCTGAGAGTCTGTCTTTCTAGTCAGTTCCCCGGGGATGCGAACCCTGGGCCTGCAAGCACACTTGTAGTAGCAAATTTCTTCGCACTTAGGATACAGCAGCAAAGAATACAAAGGCCCCTGCCCTTGGGGAGTGTCCAGTTGGGCTAGAAGTGTATTGTACCCAAATAAGGATGGAGAGATTGAAGTCAGAGGTACTCAGAGTCTTAGAAGATCAGCTGGAAGAGAATGTAGAGGATGTCTAACCAAACTTCCCCATTTTAGAGATTGGGAAACTGAGGCCCAGCGTGGAGAAGGGAGCTAGTTTACATAACACAGCTTGCTGTGCCAGCTTTGGGCCAAGACTATTTGATTCTTATTCCCTTGAATTAGCAGAGTCCTTAGGGAGACTCTGAGGGCATAGCTCATCAGAGTGGGGAAAAGTCAGCAGCTTAGAGGTTACAGGGACAGAAGTCTGGAGACTCCCATGTGAGGGCTCCCCCCACTCCACTCTCCTCACAGGGAACCCTGATTCCCAACTTCACTCATGTCCATCCTGACACACCTGCAAACACTGGGATATATTTCCAATGAGTCAACTCATTGGAAAAGACCCTGATGCTGGGAAAGATTGAAGGCAGGAGGAGAAGGGGACGGCAGAGGAGGACGACAGAGATACCAGATTCTTCCCACCAACTCTGTGCTTCTGCACGATTAAATTTGTAACAAGGATGAACCAGGGCAAAGTCTGGGAGAAGTAATTCTAAATGCATTCAGTCAGCAAGTGGAAAGAGTCAACTTAAACAGGGTTTGGCCAATCAAAATCTCCTCCTAATCAGGAGTGGAAGGACATATCCTGGACCTACACCGGGCTCCTTGGGAGCATCTTCCAGGGCTCACCTGAACAGAGCCATTGACCCAGAGCTTAGAGAACCTTTCGCTTGGAAAGCAATTGCTTCCTCCACTGCTGGTACCTGGGACTGCTGCTGCTGCTGCTAAGTCACTTCAGTCGTGTCTGACTCTGTGCAACCCCATAGATGGCAGCCCACCAGGCTCCCCCGTCCCTGGGATTCTCCAGGCAAGAACACTGGAGTGGGGTACCATCACCTTCTCCAGTACCTGGGACTAGAAACTTTTAAATTCATGCCAGTTGGACTGGAACAGTAACAAATTTTATGGAGTAGCTAAAAAGAAAAGCAACAGCTGCTATATCAGGCATTAATAATATAACAAAGAAAGAAAAAGAGAAACTTTTCATTAGTACTTTTTGATGTCAATTTATTATTTATCCCTTCGCCGATATTCAAACAGGCAGGCCATCATAAAACATTCAAAAAGATTCTCTAAAACAGTCAAGGCATCTGTTTTAACTCAGTTCTTTTTTAGAAACCTGGAAATCAGGAACCCTGGCATTTATATAATAGAATAGCCGTGTTAAAAAAAAATATATATGTATACTGTATCAAAAATACTGTTTGAGGATCACTACTTAGAAAGATTTTGGTTTAAATTTTACCAATGACCAGGAGGCAGGCAGACAACAGCTCGTAAAAGAAGATTCAGTGTCAATCAACAAAGTGCTGCTCCTGAATGTAGGCCTCCATGAGTGTTGTTTTGTTGAAACAAGGCCTTGACAAAGCCCACTGTTTGGTAATTAGCATCCTGTCAAGTCTCTCCAATCAAGGCCCACAGGTTGCACCTGGTCCCAGATAAAAAAGGCTTTGTGGGCAATTCTGATCTGACCCTCAGGGGCCCCTGCCATGTGCAGAACCGCCTTCTGTGTTCTTGCCATAACTACCATTTACAAAGCAAGGAGGCCTCTTCCACCAGAGGTTCTGAGAGCTTTTGTCTAATCCTGATGCACTGCCACGCCACTTTAACCTTCATGATAAATGTCCATCCTTGTGATGCAGACCTTTGCTCCTCTCTGAAGAAGGTATCTCTTCCTGGGACAGAAGATGCCACAGAAGCAAAATCATTGTTGAAACAAACCAAATGCAAAATGGAAAGATTCCAGAAAACAAAGACCATAAGTGCCCTGTCTTCAGGACAAGCTGGTTGGAAAAGAAGGGGCTGGCCCTAGGTTGGCAAGCCTTCATTCCTCCCCGGGCTGGCATCCCTGAGGTAAAGGTTGTGTTCCCTGATGTAGGAGATGACAGCATCTGGGAGCAGGTACTTCACGCTCTGCCCCTGGCTCAGGGCCCACCTGACGTATGTGGCGCTGATCTCGTTCTGCACCGGCTCCCTGGCCAAGTGGATCTTGTCCTGGTATCTCTGCAGGATGGGCGAGTCCGAGACATATCCCTTGGGGTCATGCCCTGCTCGGGTCACACACACCAAGCCAAACTTCTCCACTATTTCCTGGATGTGTGTGTCTTTCCAGAGGTTGGGGATCTGGAAGGTCTTGAGGAAATCTGCTCCGCAGAGGAGCTTCAGCTCAGGCACAGCTGGAAGACAAGGGTGGATCTCAAGAAAGTAACAGGAGGGTCATGGCCAGGAAAGATAGCATCATATTCTGTTTGAGATTTTCACCAAACGCTTTTCTTGGAATGTATGGGGAACTCAATGTCTATGTGTTCATGACTTAAGGAGAAAAAGCATGTGATGAATCTGAAGCTACTTTAGGGACATACAGTTGTTAAGTAATACTTAAATCAATAAATCTTTTGTTTAACCTTGGCAAAATGCCAAGTAATCCAAAATGAATTTTTTTTCAGTGTCATACCACAAGGCTGTATGTGGTTGCTGGAGCCCACAGCAGGTCCAGAAAGGCCAAAGGTGGCTGTGCTGAACCTAGAACTCTTGTCTTCTGATAGAAGGTGAGGTTCTTAAAGCCCTAGGACTAATAGACGATGGACCTCCGGCAAGTCACCGCCTTTCTCAAAATCTATTTCAGCCCTGTGCTCCTCTGGGAGCTCAGTGGTAAAGAATCTGGCTTTCAGTGCAGGAGACATGGGTTTGATCTCTGATCTGGGAAGATCCCACAAGTTGCTGAGCAACTAAGCCCCTGCTCCATAACTACTGACCTGTGCTCCACAACGAGAGAAGCCAGAGCAATGAGAAGCCCATGCACCACACTGGAGAGTAGACCCTGCTCGCTGCAATGAGAAAAGCCTTCACAGCGACAGAGACCCAGTGCCACCAAAAATAAATTAAAAAGTAAATAAATAAATTTATATTGCTTGCTTCACTTCAGTTGTGTCTGACTCTTTGCCACCTCATGGACTGCAGCCCACCAGGCTCCTCTGTCCATGGGATTCTGAAGGCAAGAATACTGGAGTGGGTTGCCATTTTCTTCTCCAGGGGATCTTCCCGCCCCAGGAGTCAAACCTGTGTCTCTTAAGTCTCTCTTATGTGGAGCACAGGCAGGTTCTTTACCACTAGGGCCAATCTATTTCAGCCCTAACTTCTGGTACCTTTATAAGTACAATCCCATCTTAAAGGTTAATTATAAACGATCTTTGGGTAACTAAAAGGTCTCTAAGACCTCAGCTGGTGACCTTTTCATCTGTTTTCAATAAAACAAAGCTCTAGAACAACTGATCAATGTGGATAATCCTTTAGCATTTGTTCTAACAGAGAATGATGATTGTGATGATTAAAGAATACTTAACATTTATTGGCTGTTTACTATGCGCACTATTATTAAGTGCTTTATGTGTTTAATTTCATTTGAGCCTCAGAGTAACCTCAGGAGATAGGTGTTATTGTCATGCCCATTGTGCAGAGGGGGAAAGAGAGGCGTGTGACTTGCCTGAGGTTATTCATTGCTAGCAGTCGGCCAGCCTCCACTGGGGGGCATTTGAAACCCTTGGGCTCTGCTGCCGCCTGCCGGCAGGAATTGTACATGCATCACTCTGCCTGGATTTTCCTGGCACCATTCCTATTCCCGTCCGCTTTGAATGGGCTAATCAGAAAAAGAAAAACTAAGTCCATCTAGAAGCAACCAGCAGGGCCTCCGGTCCTTCTGGAAGTCAGTTCTAGCTTCAGTGAACAGCAAAGG
>NW_011494956.1:11490049-11514488 GCF_000754665.1 Bison bison bison | reverse complement strand
CATGTCATAAAGAGGTCAGAGATCCCGCCTCGGTTGGGTACTGGCTGCTGCGGGGCTGGAGCTGAGATCCTTCCCTGGGCCTCAGTTTCCCTGTCCATGAAACGATGGCACTGGACTTGATTACTCATTTTAAGGCATCATATGTAATTATAGAAACATACTTCAAAAACTTTAGCAGTGTACTACTGGTATAATAAAATGATATTCAAACATTTATTAAGACATGTATTCATGAATTCTCCAGGTTAAGAACTAGGACTCTAGAGCCAGACTGTTTATATTCAGATCCTGACTCAGCCATCTGACAGCTATATGACCTCAAGTTTAAAATGAGGATATTAACGCTATTTATCTCATAGGATCACTTTAGAATTGAATGAACTTATAGAACACTTAGAACAGAGAACAGAAAAAGTGTGGCATGTGTTAACTACCATCCATCCATTCATCCATCCATCCATACACCTACTTCTCCACCAATCCACTCACTGGCACATTCACCAAGCACTCATGGAGAGTGTCCTAAGTGCATTTAAAAATTATTCAGTAACTTAGACTTTTCACTCATTTGGGCTGGTCCCATTGCTTACATAGGTCCCATGGGGCTTCCCTGGTGGCTCAGAGGTTAAAGCGTTTGCCCACAATGCGGGAGACCTGGGTTTGATCCCTGGGTCGGGAAGATCCCCTGGAGAAGGAAATGGCAACCCACTCCTGTATTCTTGCCTGGAGAATCCCATGGATGGAGGAGCCTGGTGGGCTACAGTCCATGGGGTTGCAAAGAGTCGGACATGACTGAGTGACTTCACTTTCACTTTCACTTTCATTGCTTACAACATGTATGTGGGTTCAAGCTATTCTATACCTGTAAGATTTTACTCTACTTTCTTATTTATCTGACCACTGTAATATTGAAAGAGACCAGTGTTTGATCTTTCAAGCAATTGAATTGTTGTTTTGTGCTCTTCCTATGGGGGAGGTTAAGAGATGTGCATTGAATTCCAGGGCCTCCTGGGGTCTGGGGACACCTTCCTGTTCCCACAGGTCAGGGTTTCTTCTCCTGTGGGTTTCTGTGGGGATGATCTCCACATACCTGCTTCAATATTAAATACTGTTTGAATTTATTAACAATGACAGTATGGAATACAATTCACTCTGAGCCCTTGCCCAGAGGGAACAAGTACCCACACCTGCCCCCTCCCCCATGCCAAAAAGCATGCCATGGGACTGGTGCGATGGGTCCCTCCTGCCAGCCACACACACCTTAGACCCCAACTCTGGGCACTCCTGTCATCAGGCCCCTTAAAGGCAGTTACATTTCCTTTCAGACCCATTCATATCACTGGTACGAGATCTGCAGACCCAGTTACTCTGGGAGTCCAGTCTGTAAGTCTGAGGTTTTGAATAAAAGCTGCCAATTTGATTTGTCTTAACAGTGACTCAGTGACATAAATAGATGTCCATGGGCGTTTTGGGGCAGTGTGCCCTGTCTTTGAATAACCACAGGCTCTGGAGAGCAGATGAAGCAGATTCACACAGAAAGCAAGAGAAATGCCACCAGGACCTGTCTGTTTGAATGTCAGAGTTGCCCACACTCTGACATTAAAGAGCACCAACCCTGAGGCCAGTCAGCCCTGGGTTCCAATCTCAGGTCTGTGAGGACCTTGGGGTAGTTACAGCTGATGGGCCTGTTTCCTCAGCTATAGTAGGGATAATAAAGCCTCCTTTGGGAGTTATGGAAGTTGAGTGATGGTGAGAATGTAATGGAAACTTCCTGCCTAGTGCAGCAAATGAACACAGGCATGGAGGGTGGTGTCTGGAGTGTAGGACTTCTGGGTCTAGACAGGATACCTACGACGAAGCCAGGTATTGGGATCTGAAGTGTGTGTGCGTGCTCAGTTGTGTCCGACTCTTTGCAACCCCATGGACTGTAGCCCACCAAGCTCCTCTGTCCATGAAATTTTCCAGGCAAAAACACTGGACTGAGTTGTCACTTCCTACCCTAGGGGATCTTCCTGACCCTGGAACTGAAGCATCTCCTGCATTGGCAGGTTGATTCTTTACCACTGAACCACCAGGGAAGCCCACTGGTATATGAGGGGAACGCCCCAACTAATCATACAAGTACCAAGGCCACCTTGGAACAGACAGTGTGAAATGCAAACAGAGGAAGCGTCTGCTCTGGCTGTATGGAAAGAGAATCCTCTGAGCTGTGCTCGGCCCCAGCAGCCAAGGCAGGGACCATCTCACGAGCGACAGAACTGGGCTATTAAAGGACTGCTGCTAAGTCGCTTCAGTCGTGTCCGATTCTGTGCGACCCCAGAGATGGCAGCCCACCCGTCCCTGTGATTCTCCAGGCAAGAACACTGGAGTGGGTTGCCATTTCCTTCTCCAATGCATGAAAGTGAAAAGTGAAAGTGAAGTCGCTCAGTCGTGTCCAACTCTTAGCGATCCCATGGACTGCAGCCTACCAGGCTCCTCCGTCCATGGGATTTTCCAGGCAGGAGTACTGGAGTGGGGTGCCATTGCCTTCTCCAATTAAAGGACTGAAAGTGTCCCAAAGTGTGACACCCACGTGGCCCAGGACAAGGCAATCCACACGCCTCTGGGTGAGTCCAAGGAGGACCACAAATCACAGCGGTGATGGGCAAAGCAGGGCCCTGGCAGCCAGAAGATGCTGAGCTCAGCTGCAGAGTAAAACAGCACATGGCAGAGTGCACGGCACACAGCATGGTCCTTTGGCAACAGGTCACCGGTAGCATGTAAGGTACCTCATCAGAAGCCAAACTTACGCAAGAAAAACTCCACCTTTCTTTTTTAATTGCTCTATTTTTTTTTCTGATGACAAACATGAAATCTGTGTTGACTGTGGACCGTGTGGAAAATATAAGTATTTAAAATAGAAAATAACAACAATAATTCTGCTTTCTACAAAAATTTGTCAATATTTTGGTGTATTTCTTAGTCTTTTCTATTTAAACATGCAAATAGATGTGAAAGTACATTTACATATGTTTATATACTTGAGATTATCCAGTCTTGTATCCTGATTTTTTTCCCACTTACCTCCTAAGTGTTTCGCCATATCATGAAAACCTTTTGTGTGGGTTCTTCATCCTATATTATATACAGTAAATTTACTTATACATTCCCTAACATTTTAACACTGAGGTTGCTTTATGTTCTGCCATTATAAAAATTGCTGTGATAAACCTCTTTCTCATAAGTCTTTGTCCCAATTTCTAATTACCTCCTCAGGCAGATTCCTAGAAGGGGAATTTATCAAGCAAAGGGCACACACATTTTTAAAGCCCTGGATATATTTTGGTAAATTGAAAAGCCCACTTTTCATTCAATGTAAACTTTCTTTTTTTTTTCAAACTTCCTTTTTTAACAGTTACTTTGGAAGAGAACAAGAGTAGGATTTAGGGTTTGAACGGACAGAAAGGGAATAAGGGACAAACCCCCAATGTCATAGGGCCAAGCAGAGCAGGCTAGTAGCCCCTGGACAAGCACATCCAAAAAGAAAGTGGGGTGACTTGAAGTGGTGGAAGGGGAACTGGTTTCTTAGGGAGGGTTCCTTCTTAGAGAAGGGCGTTACAGGACAGACAGCTTTTCAACAGCAGAGCCACAAAAGGAGGTGGGAGAAGAGGCAGGCCAGGCAAAGAGACAGGGCTTCTGGAAGCATCTGCAGAGCGGTGAGAAGCTGGGAGCTTCAGTGTGGAATCCCTCCTGCCTCACTGGCAGCTACTCCCTTCTCTCACCACAGGTTCCAGCATCCTGAATGGCATGGGGTGGCCAGCACTTCCTGCCCTGCGTGCCTTACTCAGCTGCTCCTCTGCCCCCAGGTGTCCCCCACCCCAGATAACCTACAGGTCCTGCAAGTGGTGATGCAGCGTTGCCTCCTCCAGACTGCTCCCCTATCCACACCTGGACTCACTGCCATCCATAGATGATCTCCAGATCAGGGCAGGTGCTGGGCAGGCCACCTCTGTTCTCACCCAGCGTCTCGAGAACTCTATCAGGAGTGACTGCTGAGCCAGAGGTGATTCAGAAAGAAGACAGAGGGCTGAGAATGAGCACTGTGTGCTGTGCTCAGGGCTGGGGTCAGGTGAGGAGGAGCCCCTGCTGGCTCCGGAGGAGAAGCGGACAGGGAGGCCAGAGGAATGTAATCAATACTGGAGAAGCTGATTATATAGGAAACTCTGTAGCTCCTTCTTTCTTGGGTTCCCACTCAACAGCACAGTTCCCCAGACTGGAGGTAAAGCAGATCCCCAGTGTGCCTGTTAACCATTGAGTTCCAGGCCTCTTCCCCACAGGAGGTCTGGGATGTGGCCTGGGCTTCAGTGTTTTTAATAAGCCGCCCAGGTGATTCTGCTGTGAGTGATGCTTTGATCGGCATCCGAGGACTGCAGTGGGAAACTTGAGGGCATTTTCAAGGCCTCTTAATTAATTTATTTTTAATATATATTTTTTTCAGATTCTTTTTCGTTATAGGTTATTGTTCCCTGTGCTATACAGTAGGCCCCTGTTGTTACCTATTTTATATATAGCAGGGTGTATATGTCAATACCAGACTCCTAGTTTATCTCTTCTCACCCCACCTTTCAAGTCCTTTTAGGAGAGCGGTTCCCAGTCTGTGTTCTGGGGAGCACCAGTTCTGAGGAATACTAATATGCATTAAAAAGAGCCCCATGATTAAAAAGTGCTAAGAATGGCTTCAATCTACATCCCTTCCTCATTAGTCCCATATACAGGAACATAGTTAAGGCTCTGAAAAGTCCTGTAAAATTCTAAGACGGCATTGTAAGCGTGTTTAACCATGACAATCTGGAGGTCTCCTCATAGGGAAATAGTGTCCCACCAGCTAAAGTTGGGAGAGCTGCTGGAGGCAACCCCACGGAAGAGCCTGTTGGAATGCTGGCCGGGTGGGACCAGTGATCCCTTGCTCCTGGCCCACCCTGTCCCCCATCACTGTGCTCTGATTTATGTGCCTGAGGGGGCTGTGCATTTAACCCCTGGCACCAGGGCTGCCATGGGAGGTGCTCTGAAATCACAGCTGACAAGGTTCCATCAAACACCAGGAGCTGACCACAGGGTAGAAACCCAGGGTTACAGATTAAAAGGAAGATCCAAACAGACGTTAAATCCCTTAAAACTAGGTTTCCTTTTCCGAGTAAAACACTTGAGTAACAATGCTATACAGTGGTAGATTAAGCGATATAACGGCACATTTTGTATTCAAAAAGGCTAAGGCTTTCAAACTAGCTCAGCAGCACCCAGAAGTTGATCCCAGCTTTGTCCTGGCTGTAATCCAGGTCACAAGCGCAAGTCATAAGGTAGGTAAACTCCTTTGGGGCAGGAAATCCCACTTTAGTAAACAACGATTTACAAGGGATGGTGGCAGATTGTTTAACCTGACTTTTCAACACGGAAAGTGTCACCCCAAGCAGGCTTCAAATACTCTTACCTGTGCCCAGGGGCTGTGGCTCACATGGGTTCTCACCTGAAGCCCTGACATCTCACCCCCTCTCCCATGCTCCGCACCCCCGACAGAGCAGAGGGTTAGCACCTACCTGCGGAAGCGGGGGAGCTGGCACTGCCTTGGTCTGGGTCTTCCATCCGGGGCAGAGATCTGAGCAGTTCGCTGTGATGATGCCTGTGGGGTAAGCATATGGGCTCAGGGTGCATCCGTGTGGCCTATAGTCCCCCCACCACCCAGGGTGGGTCTCTGGTTTTTAAGTCTCATTCTGCCTTTGTCCATTTAAGGTAGCTCATTCCACAAATATGTACTGAGGGCCTACTGTGTGCTGGGCCTTATGCCAGGTGATGCATCTGGGTGCTCACAGACCACCCCATCCAAGACTGCCTTCTATGAGCCCCAGCTGAAAGGAGGAAACAAGCAGATTTCTACTCTTTTAAGTATTTTCTTTCCGTAGCTCACTTTTTATAAAAGTTGAATAGGGATTAAGGACCTGGGCTATTAGAATCAGACCTGAGTTCCGAGTACAAATTTTCAGTTGTAAAAAGCTGGAATAATGTAGCTACTTTTCAGACTTCTGTGAATGTAAGTACGTTACCACACAGTAAGGGCTGGCACCGGGTTTCCCTGATGGCTCAGCAGGTGAAGAGTCCACTTGCAGTGCAGGAGCCCTGAATTTGATCCCTGAGTTGGGGAGATCCCCTGGAAAATTCTCTGGACAGAGGAGCCTGGCGGGCTACAGTCCATGGGTTCACAAAAAGTCGAATACGAGTGAGCGGCTAACACTTTCAAGCGCTGGCGCAGTGCGTGGCCCATAGCTGCCTCTCAAAACAGAGGCTTGCTCGGATCATAAGCTAGTACTTTAGAACCTGACTGGGTCATGGCTCAGAGCCTGGTTTGGAGCTTGACTGCCGGGGTTGAATCCAGTCTCTCCCATCAGCCAGCAGTAGGACCCTGCGTGGGTGTTTCATGTCTCAGTACCTGCAAAACGAGGAACGATGACAGTGCCTGCCTCCCAAGTGTGGTTATGAAGATGCAAGGAGTAGATGTGCAAAGTCCACGGAGGGGTGTAGAGCGCAGAGCAAATCGCAAATCTCGTTATATGTTAGCAGTTTGGATGTGATTAGACTTACACCCATTTGGTAGGCCTGGCTCTTTTAGCAATCTGTCTTCTGAAAGTCAAGAGATACCTGTGCCTTCTTTTTAATCAAACACGGGTAAGCACTAAGTCTTGTATAAATCTGATCTTCCGTCTTCCGCCTACTGTATTATCCATTGACTGGAGCTGTGTTTGGGGAAAAGTGCCTGATGGGAGAAGCAGGTATTTTCAGTACGAGTGGCTGGGTTCAAGTGTAGGCTCTCCTGCTTGTACGCTGCTGGATGAGTCATGAACACTCTCAGAGCCTCACTGACCTCTGTTATTTGGTCAGGAAAGTTAATGGCGACCTTGTCTACACTGAGTATCACAAGACCATTAAGGAGCAAGAGCTTCTCCCTGGCTAGGGAAGAGGCTGATGCGGATTGTTAGGAGAAGGTGCAGTGTAGAAGTTAAGTTCTAGAATGAAACTGCCTGGGGTGGTATACTGGTTCCAAATAGTAGCGCTGGAATCTTCTTGGGTGTCTTAAGCAATCTGCCTCCCTTTCCTCATCTGTAGAATGGGGGACAATGACAGTACCCACCTCAGAGAGCTATAATGAGGCTGAATTAAAGAGCTGAGCACGGCCCATCCACAGAAAAGTGCCCAATCAACATGAGCTGTTATTAACAGCCTTACTCTCAGTCTTTCTTCCCCACCAGATTGTGAACAGGAAACTCATTTAATTTATCCTTATATTCTTGGTACCTAGGAAACTGCTTACCTAAAGTCAGCTGAATTCAGGAAAGATGGAAGGGGGATAAATAAATACATTTAGTTCAGGTCTAAAGTCCTTCCTGATGGTCTCAGAGACTCACCTGAGTCTTCTTAGGGCCTTGCTGGACTCGTCTGTGCTTCCATTATTGTCTTTTTTAAACATATAAATGTGCAGTTTTTATTTTTAAAATATTTTCTTGGCCATGGCACATGGCATGTAGGATCTTAGTTCCCCAACCAGGGAGTGAATCAGCACCCCTCGCACTGGAAGCACGGAGTGTCAGCCACGGGACCATCAGGAAAGTCCCGCCATTATTGTCTTACTGCTTCAGTTTTAGAAAGCATCACCTCTTGAGGCTTCACTCCCAGATTAGTCTGGAATTTCACAACAGATGGAAACAGGTTCGGGTGCCATCTTTACTTTCTCATTGTAGGACTCTGAATATGTTGTTGACTCTTTCAGAACCTGTTTCCTCATCTGTGAAATGGGGCCAAACTCATCTACTTCTCAGAGTTGCTGAGCTGCCTAGTTATTATGTTTGGCACACATAGTAGGTGATCAGTAAAAGCTGGTATTATCATTTTATTTTTACTGACCTTGAAGCCCCTGGTTCAAGTTGACCCTGCTTTGAATAGTAGCTGGAACTCTGGTGTGCAAAAGGCTACTTTCAGTGCCAAATGCATCTTCCTCACAGACCTCTACTCTGCCTTTGTGGGGTGGGGTAGGGGGTCATTGCTTCCTTTTGTTGCTTGCCTGAGTGGTACCCTGGTGTCCCCGGCCTTGGGCCTGATGACTGACCCTGGCAGCATATTCTTTGTGTCCTCAACATCCCCTGGTCTCCAGCTAAGCCTGGTCAGAGGGTTACTGCAGAAGAAACAGAGTCAGCCACGTGGTGTTCCCCTCTGTAGATCACTGGTTTTGAAGATGGCCATATGTATAGCTTCAGAGTCCAACAGACTGGGGTTCCACCACTTGCTTATCTGTTGTGCAACTTATTTAACTTAGCCTCTCTGAGCCTCAGTTTCCTCATCTGTAGGATGAGGACAACACAGGCTCATATTTGCCAAGGGGCACATGAGCTGCTGCTGCTGGACCACATCGAATGGCATCATGACCAAGGCCTGCCCAGCATGGGGAAAGGGCGAGTGAAATAAGCTATCAAGTGCTCTAGAAGCATGGAAGCTGACCCAGATTTTAAAAATTTAGAATAAAAATAAGCAACTTGATAAGGAGAAAGAGAACACTCGATAAACCCTACAGTGAATTGACTTCATAGTGATGTATGTCACTGTCGCCATGATGTAGATTCATTGTTGACTCCACCAAGTGTTAGTTGCTCAGTCCTGTCTGACTCTTGCAACCCCATGGACTGTAGCCCACCAGGCTCCTCTGTCCATGGGACTTACCAGGCAAGAATACTGGAGTGGGTAGCCATTTCCTTCTCCAGGGGATCTTCCCAACTGATGAATAGAACCCGGGTCTGATGCACTGCAGGCAGATTCTTTACCATTGAGCTACCAAGAGGATACTAAATGGAGCAAAAGGGTGGGAGCATTCTAGAGCATTCTACCATGTTTCTAGAATCACCTCACTTTACAATTTTAACCAGATTTTCAATCTTAAAAAATGTTTTTGATAATTTTAGGAAAACATTAGTAATTAAACGAAATTTCTAATGAAGGCCACTCCAAATACTGAAAAGACTCTTAACTGGCTGATAAAACACTGCTGCCTTTATCAGCGGATTCTCAACCTTGGCTGCACAAAATAAATCATTTGGGAACCTTTAAAATATCCATGCCTAGACCTTGCCTATTACCCTAGAAAAATCATAAGCTTGGGTAGGAGAGGTTGAACATTAAAAAAAAGCTTCCCAGGTGAGTCCTACAGCCAGGATTGAGACCACTGGTTTGGATCGATCCTGGTATTAATCATAAAACATGATTCACACACTTGGTGACTGAGACTGTGGGCCTCAACCCTGGCCACACATTAGAACCACTAGGGAGCTCTTAACAATCCTGACGCCCCGTCCCAGACCAATGACATCCCAGTCTCTGGGGTAAGACTCAGGCTTCTGTGCTTTTGAAAGCTCTCTTGGTGATTTGGTGTGCAGCCAGGGCTGAGAAGCATCTGTCTAAAGGATACAGTAAAAGGAGAAAAAGAATGCATCCTGTAAATCTTAGGCCTGCATTTTGTAGCAGGATATTAATATGTGGTACTGTGGTCAAATCCTATTTACCCGTGAATGGCTTATCTGTTATGAGAATAAACTATGGGCCAATTAGGGACGCGGGGAAGGTATTCTTTACCAACTGAGGTGGAATTGCAGGCAGATTCTTTACTAACTGAGCTATCAGGGAAGGCCCTAATGTTATTAAGCCCCTATTATAAACCAGGTGGGCACTTTCCTGGTAGCTAGGCTGGTAATGAGTCCGCCTGCAAGGCAGCAGACCTGGGTTCGATCCCTGGGTTGGGACGATCCTCTGGAGAAGGGCATGGCAACCCACTCCAGTATTCTTGCTTAGCAAATCCCCATGGACAGAGGAGCCTGGTGGGCTACGGTCCATAGGGTCTCAAAGTGTCAGAGAGGACTGAGCGACTAAGCACAGCACATAAGCCAGGTGCTTTCCTGCACCACCTCATTTAATGTACACAGTATCCCAGTGAAGTGGATGATGTCATCCCTATCTTATTAGTTGAAGAGAGAGCCCGTCTCACTTACCTCAAGTCACTTCACTAGTGAATTTGGCTCCAAGATCTGGGCCCGAGGCCACAGCGCCTCCCACAGGGTGGAGGAGGACCGCGTCTCTTTGTTTCTAACTGCATACTAAAGCTAAATGATTTGTGGGATTATCTGATTTGTTTCTACTCCCCTCTATTAGCCTAGATAAAGGAGAGCTGACTACATTGTTTATTCTAAAAGGATGATCTAGGTGTAAATTTATTCCTTATGTTAAAAAAAGAGCATATATCTAACAATTATTTCATATTTGCTCTCCTTCAATTTGGCAACAGATATTGAAGAAGCACTACAACTGAATACTTCTAGCTGGTTCTTTCCCCTGTAAAGGGTAAGTAATAAGAACAGGATATGGAAACTAAATATTTACCTTTTTTTTTTGCTAAAGGTAAACATTTTTTCTCCCAAGTGACTTTCAAGAGTAAAAAGTAAAAACCAAATTATGGGCAGGCCTGCCAATTTTTCAACCTGGCCCCTTGTGTCTAGTCTCTGACGAGTCTAGTGCTTCCTTATGAATAAAAGACAGCCCACAGTCTGCAGTCCCTTCCAGCCGAGCTGGCTGTCGGCAGTGACAGGCAGACCCGCCTCTCAGTCCCCTCTGACAGGCAGGACAGGTGAGGTCTCCTGCTTCCCTAGCAAACTCCCAGGAAGGTTTCCCCGACACAAGTCAGAGACTGACTGTCCTCATATACAGGGCTTGCTGGGGCTTTTAAACAGCTCCATTACTTAATGCTGAACACTAATAGCAATTCTAAAAGAAAAAAAATTCCTGTGCAACTATCTCTAGATTCATAGTTCTTTTTCAAGTCCAGATTTAGAGAACCCAGAATTTGTACAATTAGAAAGATGGCCCATTATATAGATGCAGTTTTCAACCTAGTGGATGATGACAATAATAAAAGGTCTCACTTACTGTGTATGATTATGTGGTTCTGGGTCAGAAAAATGATTTACATTTTTGTGATCCTTGTTAGGTTATACTGTGCCCATTTTGCATGTGAGAAATGTGTCCTGGAGAAGTCATCATGTGTCTAATGTCAGACAGCTACTGAGTGGTAGCCCTGGACCCTGGATGCTTCAGCCTTCTGAATCGAGACTGGGCTTTTCCACAAAGAGTACCCTGAAGGGTAGTGGTTTGTGATTTGTTTACTCAGGGTCTCTCTGAGAAGGTGAACCTGTCGGTCTCTCTCGCTCTACGGATAAACACTTGCAGGACTTGGGTGCGAGGATCTGGCTGAAGCCCCACTCAACCCTCCATCCGTGCCTCCCACCCTGCGGGCTCTGCGGACATGATCGGGGCCCCTGCCCATCCCACGTGCGCATGCCCACTGTTACCTCAGCACCTTGATTGTCTCCATCCACTGCGCCTGCTCGCTCTCCCAGGAGTCCACCCGGATCCAGTCGGACGTCTGCAGGGCCAGCCGGGCCATGGCCACACGGTGCCGGGCAGCCACAAGGCCTTTCTTCCGGTAGTTGTCATTGACAGGAGAGATGATGCCCCCAATCACCTGGTACCTGCCTAGGCAGGGGAGAGCAGGGGTGTTGCTGGCACGGGGGCTTGCCACCTGGCCACTGGAATCCAGGCAGGCACTAAAAATCTCGGGGCCTCATCCTGAGTGGGAACAAACACTGGCATTCTCTGCTGGGCAGGTCAGCTCCCTTGGGTCAGGTCAAGGTGCTGCCTTAGGCATCATGTGCCTCTTCTCCAGAGTCTTCTATGCCCTGGAGTAGCTGAGAGGGGGCTGGGAGGGTTGGGCTCAGGCCAAGGCTCCTGGGTGGCACTGTGGACAGTTAGGGTCAGAACACGTTAGCGGAATACAATGGCTCCCCTGTGTGCGCCTCCTCTAATCACGCGTGGGACAATAGCTACACATGGCTTCTTAGCTCAAATAGGAGATTCTGTGGATCAAAGAGAAAGGAATGACATGTCCCCCAGAGCAGGTGGGTGAGGGGATGCAAACTGACTGCACAGGGCCACCACTGGCTTTGGAGGACTGTGCTGCTAAGGGAGGGAAGACCTACTTTGACGATGACGTGGGCCGTCTATGAACAATGCTGCATGGCTTAGCTACAGAACAGGGCGGTATAGATTTAGAGCTGCAGTGAACTGTAGAAGCTATAGGGAACCATTGTGGAAAGAGCATGAATGGGGCTCAGAGAGCCTCTGAGTGGGACTCAGGTGGGAGCTCCAGTTCCATCACTCACTAGGATGCCTTAGGCAAGTTACCAAGATATTTGAAAGAATAAAATGCTGAGTCAATTGAGCTCCAGTTTTCCCTTCTGTAAAATGGGATAATAGGTGCTTGGCAGCACCTCGTGGGAAGGATGAAATATAATATCTATGAGGGGAGTTAATATTTTAACTTAGTACATGCTATATTAAAAATTGTATTATAAGATATAAACATGCACATAAAAGAGCATGAAAAAATACAGTTTTACAAAGAGTTATAAAGTACATCCTCTTCTAATCCTCGCCCAGGTTAAGATACAGAAGTTCCTTATCACCACCCCCACACTCTGATGAAAACTAATCACTATTCGCACTTTTCTCCCTGTGCACACAAGCACCTGATGCGAAGAGCTGACTCATTGGAAAAGGCCCTGATGCTGGGAAAGATTGAGGGCAAGAGGAGAAGGGGACGACAGAGGATGAGATGGTAGGATGGCATCATTGACTCAATGGACATGAGTTTGAGCAAACTCGGAGATGGTGAAGGACAGGGAAAATGCTGCAGTCCATGGGGTCACAGAGTCTGACACAACTGAGCGACTGAACAAAGATCAACAATTCTCACTTTTTCATAATTCTCTTGCTTTCCTTTATAACTTTACCATGTATTTATGCAGCCTGAAAAAACAAAGATTTTTGCCTGCTTTTGAAACTTTAAAAAAATGGAATCATACTGAATTGTTCTTTCCATAAGCCATTTTTGTTTTGTTAATAAAATTCATGTAGTCCAACCAGTTTTATTGCTACATAATATTCTATTGCATGATTATATACCAAATAATTGATCTGTCTTATTGTTGATAGATTTCATTTGATTCTGGCTTTAGACAATTACCGACAATGCTGGTCTGAAAATGCTTGCACAAGTCTCCCTGTGTGCACAAGCATATATTTCTTAGGATATGTACCCTTCCTAAGAGTGAAACTGCTAAACCATTGGGTAGATGTATTTGCAGCTTTACTAGATAATGCCAAACAATCTTCTAAAACGGTTATAGATATTTACTCTCCAATCAGCAGTGTATGAGCATTTCATTTGCTCCACACCATCGAGCAAATAACCATACAGGGTTATTGTCAGGATTTTCCCATCTGATGGATGTATAGTTATGGCTCATCGTGATTTTAATGTTCCTTTTTCTGCTTACCAATGAGCCTGAGCATTTATTCATATATATTATTAAGCATTCAAGCTTAATTCTTTGTGAAGTGCCTGTTTAAATCTTTTGCCTTTATTTCAGGTTTCTGCCTTTTTATCATTGATTTGTAAAGTTCTTCATCTATTTCAAATATTGGCCCTTTGTTGGTTGGTTGTACATGTCCTAAATAACTTCTCTCACTTGTCTTATTGTTCTTTTTGTGGAATCAAATGTCCTGAATTTTTATGTAGCTGGGTTGTTAGGTTTTTTCCTTTATGGCTAGTGCATTTTGTGTTATAAAGGTATTTTCCTGTATTATCTCATAAAGTGTTATAGTTTTGTTTTTCACACTGGTGTCTTTGCACATGACGGGCGTCCTATTAAAAGTATTTTCCATTTGGATAGTCAATTACTCCAGCATCATTTACCAAAAAGAGCCTCCGCCCCCCTGCTGTGCAGTGTCACCACGTGGGATTCCTAGCGTCCATCTGTGTACCAGCTGCTTTCTCCGCTCTGCTATGTTCTGTGGTTCTATTTACTATTTACTGTCCCTAGACAACGTCACACTGCCTTATTTAATGGAGCTTTAGTACACTTCTTAATGTGATTAAGTAAATCTTCCTAACTTGTTCTTCTTCGAGTGTTTCAGCAAGTCTTGACTCTGTACTTTCCACATACATTTTAGAAAGCATTTGTTAAGTTCCACAAAGATGAAACAGCCCCCCAAACCTGCTGAAATTTGATAGGAATTGGATTAAATCTATAATTCAATTTAGGGAGAATTGACCGTTTTATAATATTGAGCCTTCCATTACATGAGCATGGTATTTCTTTCCATTTGAAGTGAAGTGAAATCCCTCAGTCGTGTCCAACTCTTTGCAACCGCATGGACAGTAGCCTGCACCAGGCTCCTCCGTCCATGCGATTTTCTAGGCAAGAGTACTGGAATGGGTTTCCATTTCCATTTGTTTAGGTCTTCCTAAATATTTCTAAACAAAGTCTTACAATTTTTCTTGTACAGCACTTAACACGTCTTTTGTAAGATTTATTTCTAGATTCTTGATATTTTTTGATGCCATTATAAATGATACTTCTAAAAATACTTTTTTTTTTCTCCTTGTTGATGTGCAGAAATATAACTGACTTAGGTATCTTGAATGTGTATCTGGTAAGCTTGCTAAACTCTCTCATTAATTCTAATAGTTTACCTTCAGAGTCTTAATCTTCTATGTCCAAAATACCAACAATTTTACCGTTTCATTTTCAATTCTTTTACACTTTATTTTTCTTGTTGCATGGTTTAAGACCTCTGGTATTATGCTGAACAGAGATGGTATTAGCAGGAATCCTGTATTATGCCCACTACAAGAGGAAAAACTTCCAAGCTCTGTTATTACATATGATGTTTGCTATAAGTTTTCTGTGGATATCCTTTCTCACGTGTGGCAGAGAACATGCTATGTGTTCATCAGGACCCATTTTTATTTTTCCTCTTTCAGAGCTTATAGGAAGCTAATATTTCCGTTTCTCTTGAAATTAGGTTGGGTTTTTTTGTGATTTGGCTGAGTTATAGTCCCTGATGGCTCAGCTGGTAAAGAATCTGCCTGCAGTGCAGGAGATGCAGGAGATGTGGGTTTGATCCCTAGGTAGGGAAGATCCCCTAGAGGAGGGCATGGCAACCCACTTAAGTATTCTTGCCTGGAGAATCCCATGGACAGAAAAGCCTGGTGGGCTATAGTCCATAGGGTGACAGAATTGGACTTAACTGAAGAGACTGAGTCATGGGATGTGGGTAGAATTGATGTATGCACCAAGTAGACTTGGCCATAAAAACCCTTGCATGACCCTCCAGCTCTTCATAGTGGATCTGAAAGCTACTATTAAGACAGCAAAGTCTATGGGACCTACCAGGATCCCTGAGACACAGGGATTCCTTCCTGAGCTTGGGAGGAAACTATCCATGTAGATCTTCTGAATCTACATGGGATTTAGCTGATGAGAGATAAACCTTATTTAGTGCATTAAGCTCCTCAACTTGTGGCATTTGTTTCTTTAGCCTAGCATGGTCTGTCGTGACAAATATGCTATTTTAAAAGAGATGTTTAATGTCCAAAATACATAAAGAACACATACAATTAAACAACAATAACAACAAAATCCCAACTTAAAAATGAGCAGAGGAGGTAAGTGGACATTTTTCTAAAGAAGACATACAGAAGACCATTAGACACATGAAAAGAAGCTCAACATAACTAAACATCAGGGAAATGCAAATCAAAACCACAATGAGATATCACCTCACGCCTGTCAGAACAGCTATTGTCAAAAAGACAAGAAATCAGTGTGAGTGAGGATCTGGAGAAAAGGAAAACCTCTTGCACTCTTGGTGGAGAAGACAGTATGGAGATCCCTCAAAAAAATTAAGAATAGAACTACCATATAATCCAGCTATTCTACTTCTGGATATTTATCCAAAGAATACAAAAAATACTAATTCAAAAGATATACACACTGCTATGTTCACTGCAGCATTGTTTACAACAGCCAAGATATGCAGCAACCTAGGTTCCTAATCAGATAAAGAAGTTATGGTAGGGAAGCCCATATATATACACATATACAAATACATACATACATACAATGGAATACTACTCAGTCATGAAAAGATGAAATCTTGCCATTTGTTACAACACGGATGGACCTTGAGGGTAATATGCTAAATGAAATAAGTCAGAAGAAAGACGAATACTGTATGGTTTCACTCATATGTGGAATATAAAAAATAAACTAAAAAAAACCAAAACAAAACAAATGAACAAACCCAACAAAAAGAAACACAAACAGAGAATAGAGTAGTGATCACCAGAGTGGGAGGGGTGGAGGGAGGGTGAAATGGATAGAGGAGATCAATGGTATGGTGACAGCTGGGAACTAAATCTTCAGTGGTGATGGTATGCATGCATGTGTGCTAAGTTGCCTCCGTCCTGTCCAACTCTTTGTGACTCTATGGACAGTGGCCCATCAGGCTCCTCTGGCCATGGGATGCTCTAGGCAACAATACTGGAGTGGGTTGCCATTCCCTCCTCCGGGGATCTTCCCAATTCAGGGATCAAATCTGCATCTCTTATGTCTCCTGCATTGGCAGGCAGGTTCTTTACCACTAGTGTGACCTGGGAAGTCTGGTGAGGGTATACAGAAGTAAAAATATAATGTTGTACACATGAAACTTGCATAATGTTATAAGTCATTGTTACCATAATAAAATAAAAAAGATATTCTCAGCTATTCATAGTTTAAGAGCTTTTGTCATAAATGAATTCTTTGCAACTCTTGGAATGACTATGTGGTTTTTCTCCTTTAGTCAGTTAATACAGTGCATTGCATTGATTAACTTTCTAATCTTTAACATTGCATTCCTGAGATAAACAGTTAGGTCAAGATATATTATCTTTGTAATGTGCTGATGGATTTACTCTGGTAATATTTTTTTAGGAAGCAAGAGAAGTCTATAATTTTCTTTTCTCTTAATGTCCTAATCAGGTTTTGATATCAAGGTTATGCTAGCCTTATAAAAGCTGTTAGAAGTTCCCTTTTTCTATGCTCTAAAAAAGACTGTTTGGGTTTGGAATAACATTTTCCCCATAAGTGTTTGGTAGAAGCCACTGGTGAAGTCTTATGAGGCTGGAGCTTAAATTGTGTGATTTTTTTTTGACTACTGATTTAATTTCTGTAATGGTTGTAAAATAATTCAGATTTTAATTTCTTCATTATAATTTTTGGCAACTTTCATCTTTCTAGGATTCTGTCCATTTTATCTAAATTTTGAAATGTACTGGCATAAAGTTGTTCCCAATATTCTCTTATCTGTTTAGTGTCGATACCATCTGCAGGGATGTTCTTTTCATTCCTAATGTTGGTTGTGTTTCCATTCTTTTTCCTTGCTCAATCTTGCCAGAGGCTTGTAATCTTATTAGTCTTTTCAAAGGGCCAACCTTTGGCTATATTGAACTTCTCTGCTGAATGCTATTTTCCATTTCATCAATTTCTGTTCTTATTTTTATTAATCTTATTCTCCTACATTCTTGGTGCTAGTTTGCTGCTCTTTTTCTAATGGTGATAGATGTGCAACTAACTAATTTGCCATTTGTCTTATTTTCCTAATACAGTTAGGAATGCCTATATAGTTCTGGCTATAAAACTTCCCTATAAGCATGATTTTACTTGTATACTTGAAACATGACTTTACTTGCTTTTACTTTTTACTTGCATGTAAAGTTTTCATGATCATTTAGTTCAGAATACTTTCTATTTTTATACCTTTTCTGATCCATGAATTATTTACAAGTATTTTTTGTAATTACCCAAACAAACATATTGAGATTTTTGGTAACCTTTTTGTTACTGATTTCTGGCTTAGTTGCAGCTGTGAAGAACATACTCTATTGATTTCAATCCTTTGAAATGTGTTGATACTTGCTTTATGTCCTAGGGAATGATCAGTTTTAGTCAATGTTCCATGAGTACCTAAAAAATGTGTATTCTATGACTGCTGTGTGATCTTCTGTCCAACTACTCAATACTGCCAATTGCTTTTTTTAAATCTATGTTCTTATTTTGTCTGTTGTATTAGTTACTAAGAGAGGCATGTTAAAATCTCCCACTATGACTGTGAATTTTTCCATTTTTTCTTTTTAGTTCTTTTAACGTGTGCTTCATATATTTTAAGGCTATGTTATTTAGGTGCCTATGGCACCCCAGTCCAGTACTCTTGCTTGGAAAATCCCATGGACGGAAGAGCCTGGTAGGCTGCAGTCCATGGGGTTGCTAAAAGTCGGACACAACAGAGCGACTTCGCTTTCACTTTTCACTTTTATGCATTGGAGAAGGAAATGGCAACCCACTTCAGTGTTCTTGCCTGGAGAATCCCAGGGATGGGGGAGCCTGGTGGGCTGCCGTCTATGGGGTTGCACAGAGTTGGACACGACTGAAGTGACTTAGCAGCAGCAGCAGCAGCATATTTGTGATATCTAACATATCTATGAGTCAAGTCTCTCTCTATAGTAATCCTTTTTACTTAAAGTTTGTATGCCTGATAGTAATATAGACCCTAGCCTCAATAGTGTAACTTATTTTAAAATTATTATTATTTGATCACACTGTAGAGCATATGGGATCCTAGTTTTCCAACCAGGGATTGAACTTGCACACCCTGCATTGGAAGCACAGAGTCTCAACCACTTGACCACAAGGAAAGTCCCCAACAGTTTTATTTTGATTAGTATATGCATATCATATATTTTTTTTACCTTTTTATGTTCAACCTTTCTGTACTTTTGTTTTAGGCAAGTCTTTTGTAAATAGCCTGTAGCTGAATTAAAAATAATTTTTTTTTGGTCAAGCTCAACAGTTATTGACTCTTTCTTGGAATAAGTTAATTTACATTCAATGTGAATGCTAACAGACTTAAGTTTAAAGCTACCATCATATATTTTCCTTCTTGTAACATAATTTATGTTATGTTTGTTTTTTTTTTTTCCCCTCTTGTCCTGCTTGTGTTTGGGCTTCTTTTTTTTTTTCTCCTGGATTGGAATTAAATGTAGTCTTACATCCAAAGTAAATAAAGACCTTTCCCCTCTTCCTGAATCACATGAGGACTGGAGAGCTCTGTCCATGCTAGTGTTGTACATATATTAAACCTATTGTTTCCCCTTAGCTATTAGAACTTATTATTCTGTTTTATGCAACCAATGCTCATTTACATTTACCCATGTATTTGACATTTTCTTTGCACTCCATTTCTCTTTGCATACGAGACCTGCTTTCTGGAAATCACTCTCCTTCTGACAGAATATATCCTGTAGAATTTTCTTAAGTTAGTGACTTCCTGCCTGAAAAGACATTTTCAAGATACTACTCTCACCCCCAAAATATTCTTGCACTGTGTATGAACTCATTGGTTTGGCTATCATTTCTATTCAGTCCTTTGAAGTGAAGGTTCTGCTGTTTTTTGACTTTTAACTGATGCTGTTATGAAACCATCTTTAATCTAACTGCCATTTCTGTGAAGGTAACCTGTATTTTTCTGGTTGCTTTTAATATTTCCTTTGACTACACAGGGGGTTTCTGTTTACCCTGCTTTGGGATAAACAGATCCCTTAAATCTGGGCATTGGTATCTTTTTTATCAGACCTGGAAAATGCTTAGTTATTATCTCCTCAGAAAATGCCTCTGTCCCCTGTGCTCTGCCCGCTTCTTCTAGCTGATTGTGTAATATATAGCTCCCATGTCTCTTACCCTCTTTCTTGGAATTAGAAACAAATCTCTTTATCTCTTCACTCCATTCTTGATAATTTCATCTGATCTATATTCCAATTCACTAAGTTTGTATTTCTCTCTCTCTAGTCTGATTCCAAATCATTCATTGAATTGTTTACTTATTTTTTTGAGTCTTCCAATCTACAGCCATGTAAACATCTCCATTTGTCTTGGTCTTCTTTGATTTCTTCCATCAGTATTTTATAATTTTGAATAGTTTGTTGAGTTATAGCTAAGCATTTCATTTTCTTTAGATCAACTGTAAATGGAATTGTGTTTTTAATTTTGGTTTTTACATGTTTGTTATTAATATACATAAATGTGATTGACTTGGTGATTTTTAAAAAAGATTTGTTTTTGGCTGTGCTGGGTCTTCATTGTGGTTCACCAACTCTTCATTGCTATCTATGCATGGGCTTTCTCTGGTTGCAGTAAGTGGGGCTACTTTTCATTGTGGTGCACGGGCTTCTCATTGCTGTGACTTCTCTTGTTGCAGAGCACTGGCTTTAGGGTGTGGAGGCTTCAGTAGTTGTGGCTCAGCTCACAAGATCTAGAGTACAGGCTCAGAAGGTGTAGCGCACAGGCTTAGCTGCCCTGTGGCATGTGGGATCTTCCTGGACCAGGGATGGAATCTATGTGCCCTGCACTGGCATGCAGATTCTTAACCACCAGACCACCAGGTGAACCCTGTTTATCTTTATCTCACTTATTCTATGAAATTAAAAAAAAATTAGATTTCTTGGCATTGTCTACATAGACAACCATGTCATTTGCAAACAAGGAAAGTTTTATTTCTTCTTTTCTATATGTATGCCTTCTATTTCTTGATTTTTTTCCCTAAAATAACCATTTAGTGTTATAAATTTCCTTCTTGTACTGCTTTAGCTGCTATGTTATTTGCCATATTTTACTAATTTTTTGTGATAAAGAACAAGGTTTATTGTTGTGGGGGTTGCATTTTTTTTGTGGTGGTAAAATATACATAAAATTGACCATTTTAACCATTTTTAGATGTACAATCTAGGGATTGGCCATATTAGAATATGATGTATTTTCATTTTCACTCAGTTCTACGTTTTAAAAAATTTCTTTTGAGATTTTCTCTTTGACCCATGGACTATTTAGCAGTATGCTTAATATCCAAATGTTTTAATATTTTCCTGTTGTTTTATTGATTTCAGTTTGATTCCATTATGGTCATAGACTGTAATCCAAATGATTTCATTTATTTAAAAGTTGTTGAAGTTTGTTTTATAGCTTAGAATATGGCCTGTTTTAGTGCATGTTCCATGAGTCTTTGAAAAAAGCGTATTCTGCTTTTATTGATGGACAGTTACATGCACATGAATTAGATCCTGTTGGTTGATGGTGTTAGTTCAGTTCTCTTATAACCTTGCTGATTTTCTGTCTAGCAGTTCTGTCAGTTTCTGCAAGTGGAGTATTGAAGTCCCAAGTATAATGGTGAATTTGCTTATTTTGCTTCTCAGCTCTTACTAGTTTTTGCTTCATGTATTTTGAGACTCAGGTTTTGGTGTGCACACATTTAGGACTGTTATGTCTTCTTAGTTGAAGGTACCTACTGCACAACCCAAGGACCTAGTGTACAGCACAGGGAACTCTGCTCAGTGTTATGTGGCAGCCTGGATGGGAGGGTGTGCATGTGTATGTCTGGCTGAGTCACTTTGCTGTGCACCTGAAACTATCACGATATTGTGAATCAGCCCTACTCCAATAGAAAAAAAGTTTAAAATATCCCACACAAAAAATTACACCCTTCTACCACCCTTCAGAGACAAAGTCTGGTGTGTGTTAGGTGGGGGAGGGCATAGTGAAGGGGTCCAGCTGGGTTTGGAAATTGCAGAAGAGACAGACACACATTTTGCTTCCCACCTGGAGTTCTAGGAGGAGACCGCGTCCCATTGTCCTGTGCCAACACAGAACGGCATCAATAGAGTGGAAATGGCAGTGTGGTGAGTGCAGGCAGAGATGGTGTCAGAAAACACTCTCTCCCCTGCCTTCTGAGTTCCCCATCAGCTTTAGCAGGACATGGCAAAGGTCCAGGAATATCTCCGATTCCTCAAGAGGAGTACTAGGGGGGTGGGGTGCTGAGAAGTAAAGGTCAGGAGCAATAATAGGTGGGGGTACAGGGTACAGGTGTGCAGCCTAAAGTCAGGGGCCACGGCATTGGCAGTACCACGGAGAGCCCAGCTTGGGCCCAGATAGAAGCAGCAGTGCCTGAGCCAAGAGAAGCCAAGGAGGCTTCAAAAGTGGAGGCAGAGAGGACAGAGGCTGATGCCCAAGGGCAAGGGCAGATCCCTCAGCTGAAGGGCATTCAGATGCCAGGATGATAAGCCATCTCAAATGCTTAACTCACTCTTGGGAAAGTAGGCAGGAAAATAGAAACTTGATTGCAAACTGACCTATAAAAAAATAAGTTTAAAATCAGAAGATAGTTACCTTAAAGTGGCAATTTTTTTTTTTTAATCATTCATGGAAATGGTGGTTTAGAACAAGTTGAGTGTTACAGAAAGGAAAGGAAGTTGTAATTCTGCACATTAGTCTCACATTACACATGGAGGGTATTAGTTCTTTCTCTTTTCCTCTTTAAAAGAAATAGGGGCTAGGAGAACTAACTCCTATTGGGTGTCAACTCTCTTGGGAAATTTACATCCATTTAATCTTCACCTTAATCTCTGTTTTTCAAGGGGTGGGAGGCCAGGGGCTCCTCCAGGCAGCTCTGCTGAGCATCTTACATACTCAGGTGTCACCTGGGATGGCTTAGCTCATTTTGACAGGGGAGGTTATATACTGAGAAATCAATGCTTTGTTATAGTTCCCAGGAGAGGAGAGTCAATAAAAATAACAATTTGAGCTAAAACTCTGCCTTGCCCGCTAAATGGTTATGAATTTAAGTGTTTATCCTTCCCCACAACCCTACAATCCCTGTGTTGTCTCTTATGTGATCCCCTCTCTCCCTCTTGCTGGGTTTCCCAGGTGGTGCTAGTGGGAAAGATCCTGCCTGCCAATGCAGGAGTCATAAGAACCATGGGTTCAATCCCTGGGTTAGGAAGATATCTGGAGGAGAGCATGGCAACCCACCTCAGTATTCTTGCCTGGAAAATCCCTTGGATGGAAGAGCCTGGTGGGCTACAGTCCATAGGATCGCAAAGAGTCAGATACAACTGAAGCAACTTAGCACGCATGCAAGCATGCACTCCCTCCTGTTAGATGGAGGTACTTTTCCAGTGACCTCACTGTGGCCCAGACACACCTCTATTACAGCACTTCTATGATAATTATCTGTTTGTCTTTGTATTTCCTATGCATGAAGTTGAGGGTTCCTTAAGTATGTGAACCTATCATTTTATTCTGGGTAACATGGCCAGCACATCACTTAGTACGAAGCTATCCTTTCCTTACCTTGGGGTTATCATAGTAACAGGTGGCTATGCGTTTAACATGGCAGAAAGAATTCCTTGCTTATCTCCACCCACTCTGAAACTCAACAAAATGGCAGTAAAGGAATAAAAGAAGTATGAAATCACAAGGAAAGAGAACAGGGAAATAAACAGCAATAGGAAAGGTCAACACAATTTTGGAAGCTGGTGAACTGATGAACAAGGGTACCAGAGCTGGCAGAGTCTGCAGGCAGGGGAGACAGTAAGGTACAGACTGCCATGCATGGCACAAGCCCAGAGGAACCAACAACCTCCCAGTGAGGGTGCCAGAGGGTCTGAACACAGGAGGACTGGCTGGGGGTTTGTCTAAGGAGCCCTTGGATCCAACTGATTACCTTATTCTCCCATCCTGGCAAAAAACCAGATTTCTGCTTTCTGCCGAGGTTGGACCAGAGAGACCCCTGACTCCTGGGCATAGGTGAGTGGAGGAAGAATTACTGTTCTTAAGACAGGAGGGCTCCCAGAATACCAGATTGGAGCCACCTCTCTGGACACATTCTGGGGTCTTGGACATGGGGGCTGGACATATATCATAAGGACCACCAGCTTCGCCCACACACCCATAGCTTCCCGATGACACTTAGGGCCTGATCTGCAGATGGGAGTGGACAGCCCAGGGAAAGACCAGTTTTAGAAAGGTGCTGATCATGAAAGACAGAGACCAAAACAGCTGTCAGGAGGAAAGGAACTTGGAGGACATAAAAGCAAGGCAGAAAGCAAAAGGTAACTTCAAAAATCTTCAAATAGTATTTTCAGAAAACAAGGGGTGATATCCCATCTGTGAAACAAGAATGGGATATTTTATAAAGGAACAATCAGAGAACAGGACAAAGCTCTTAGAAATTAAAATACTCAGTCTGACTTACCTCACTCTGTATAACAGGTGCTAGGTCCATCTGTGAAACTACAAACGACCCAATATTGTTCCCTTTATGGCTGAGTAATATCCCGTTGTATACATGTACCACAGTTTCTTCATCCATTCATCTGTTGATGGACATCTAGGTTGCTTCCTCATCTTGCCTATTGTAAATAGTGCTGCAGTGAACACTGGGCTGCGTGTGTCTTTTTGAATTATGGTTTTCTCAGGGGATATGCTCAGTAGTGAGATTACTGGGTCGTGTAGTACAGATGAACCTAGTTGTGGGGCAGGAATAGAGATGTAGATGTAGAGAATGAACATGTGGACATGGGCGGTGGGTGAATCGGGAGATTGGG
>NW_011494956.1:11474557-11489949 GCF_000754665.1 Bison bison bison | reverse complement strand
GGGAGATTGGGAATGACATATGTGCACTACTATGTATAAAACAGCTAGTGGAATTCTACTGTACAGCGCAGGGAGTTTGCTATACCTGATACCCTAGGTCCTCTGTGATGACCCAAATGGGTAGAATGTTGAGGCGGGGGGAAGTGGAAGGGAGCTCCAAGAGGGAGAAGAATGTGTGTATACATATTTATTCACTTGCTTGTACAGCGGAAACTGATGCAAAATTGTAAAGCAACTATACCCCAATTAAAAAAAAAATACTCGCTCAGTTGACAATATTCACCAACTCCCTATCACATGCCAGGTGCTGGGCTGGGTGCTGGGGCAATACAGTAGGGATGAGGCAGACCAATTTTTGTCTTCAAGGAGCTTACATTCTGGTGGATGACAGCAGCAACAAAATAAGTTAGGAGAACTGGAAGGTACGTTGGTACCTTAATGGTACGAATCTTAATGCTAATTGGTACAAATTTTAATGCTAAAAAGAAGACAAATTTAAAAGATCTGGAAGGTCCAGCGTCTAACTAATAGAAATCCCTAAAAGAGAGAACAGAAGGAGAAAAATATCAAAGGAAGAATACAAATATCTTCCCAGACTAGAAGGAGTCTGAGAAGTTTTCAGAGTCCAAGGCTCTCTAAGTGCTCAGCACTTTGAATAAAAGAAGTTCCACACACTGGCAGACCACTGTAAAATTTCAGATTACCAGGTTTAAAGAGAAGATTCTAAAAGTTCCCAGAGAGAAAATAAGAGATTGACTACACAGGACTAGGACAGCACTGGACCTCTCTACAGCAATTCTGGGATCCAAGAGACAATGAAGCAAAGTCTTCAAATATGAAAGGAAAATTATTTCCAGCATGGAATTCTTTATTTGGTCAAGCAACCAATCAGTTAGGATGGGGCTGGCAAACTTTTTATATTAAGGAACAGATATTTAATAGTTTAGGCTTTGTGGGTCACATATAATCTTGATGGCACATTCCTTTTTAAAAATACCTCTTCAAAATGTAAAAAGATCATTTTTAGCTCACATGAAAATAGGCTACAGGCCAAATTTGGCCCATGGGCTATAGTTTATTGACCTGTCAGCTGAAGAATGGAATAAACTTGCATTCATGTATGTAAGGTCTCAGAAACTTTATCTTCCATAGATTCTTTCTCAGAAAGATGCTAGAGGATGCACCCCACCAAAAGAAGAGTATAAACAACAAAAAGGACAAAATAATCTCCAAAACAAAACAACTCCCCCAGAAAATCCACTCCCTCCAAACAAAACCTAAACATACAAACAAAATAAACACTGAAGGCATGGAAGGCATGGGATGCAAGAAACAAGGGTTCCAAATCAGGAGACAGGCAAAGGCAGTCCCTAGGAAAACAGTGATGGGAAGCCCTCAGTTGACAGCGGTCCAGGTTCGATGTATGATACTGGATGCTTGGGGCTGGTGCACTGGGATGACCCAGAGGGATGGTACGGGGAGGGAGGAGGGAGGGGGGTTCAGGATGGGGAACACGTGTATACCTGTGGCAGATTCATGTTGATGTATGGCAAAGCCAATACAATACTGTAAAGTAATTAACCTTCAATTAAAATAAATAAATTTGTATTAAAAAAAGAAACAATAGTGTAAGCATATTATTTAGAAACAGGGAGTCAAAAAGCAGAGAGAACAGCTTAAAATAAAAAATCAAAACTGATTGCTCTGGGAACCAGGAGTCAGTGCTGGGGAAGAATGGAACAAGTACTACTACAAGTATTATAGTAATTTAACTTTTATTACATATGTTTATGAATATATGGACTTCCCTAGTGGTTCAGATGGTAAAAATCTGCCTGCAACGGAGGAGACCTGAGTTCAATCCCTGGGTCGGGAAAATCCCCTGGAGAGGGAATGGCTATAAATATACACAATAAATTTTAAAATTAATGCATTTCATAGAAATATTATATTTTAGTATATTAACAGTGTAAAGAATCAAAAATTAACAGAGGATAATATCATTTATACTTTGGTTAATTTTTGGTTAACTTTGTCTTTTTCTTCTATTTCTTCATATAATGTAAATTCAATTTTTTATCTTCTTTATTTAGATTATATCATAAGTATTTTTCTTGGTCATTAGTATTCTGAAAATGCCATTTGTAATAGATGGATAGTAATAGAGATTTTTAAAAAATTCATGATAGAATCAGTATATTGTGATCATCTTTGTAGATCTTGGCTGCAAGTTTTAGATACTTTTTTTTCACATTTATATGATGATTATCTTTTTTTTTTAAGTTTTGGATACATTTTTATGGTAAATTATTAGAAAGGAAAACTACTGGCTTCACTATTTTGTGTGCTTTTGCCACATCTTGCTAAACTTCTTTTCAGAAATTCTGAATAAGGGGAGAGAGACTGCAGCAGAGTATGAGATGGCTCATTTCTCTCCACATGGTCAGTACTGGTCATACTGGGAGTACTCAATTTAAAAACATTCGCCAATTAGTAGGAATTTCCTGGGGTTTAATATTTGCATTAAAAATGGCTTGTGTAATTTTTATTGTTTATTAGATATTTATATTTCTCTTGAACCTCCTGCTCATATTTGTTGCTCATTTGTCTACTGATGTGTATGAATTCTTTTAAACAAGCATGTTAAATGTTTGCCTGTTGAGTCTTGGCAAACATATAGAGAGAATTCTCCTTCAAATCATGGACCTTCCCCAACTTCTGTCTAGTAGCTAGCAATTAGGTCCAGGTATTCATCCAACTGGGGCTTCCCAGGTGACACAGAGATAAAAATTCCACCTGCTATTGCAGGAGACTCGGGTTCATCCCTGGGTCGGAACATTCTCCTGGAGGAGGACATGGCAACCCACTCCAGTATTTGTGCCTGGAAAACCCATGGAGAGAGGGGCCTGGCAGGCTACAGACCATAGGGTCACAAAGAGTTGGTCATGACTGAGAAACAGCTCTCATGCATTCATCCAACTAGAACTTCTCATGAAAGTGAAAGTGAAAGTATTAAGTGTCTCAGTTGTGTCCAACTCTTTGCAACCCCATGGATGCAAAAAGTGAGACACGACTCTGCGTCGGACGCACAGGACCCACCGAACCTGCCAGGCTCCTCTGTCCTTCGGATTCCCCAGGCAAGAATACTAGAGTGGGTTGCCATTTCCTTCTCCAGCGGATCTTCCTGACCCAAGGATTGAACTCTGGTCTCCTGCATTGCAGATGGATTCTTTACCACCTGAACCACCAGAGAACTCCCCATATCCTCATTACTGCCTCATTACTTGAGGCAGTAAAGGCGCAAGTCTGCATATAATGAGGATACAGCTCTTCCTCATTTTATGATAAGCTAGTCCAGATAAACCCATCATAAGTTTAAAATATCATTTAGTCAAAAATGCGTTTAATACACTTAACCTACTGAGCATCCTAGCTTGGCCTCACCTACCTTAAACACTCTCAGAATACTTACATTAACCTACAGTCGGGCAAGATCTTCTAACACAAAGTCAATTTTATGATGCTTGTGCTTAGTCACTCAGTCGTGTCCAACTCTTTGTGACCCTATGGACGGCAGCCCACCAGGCTCCTCTGTCCCTGGGATTCTCCAGGCAAGAATACTGGAGTGGGTTGCCATGTCCTTCTCCATTCAGTGCTATAGTAATGTATAATAATAATCCATGTTTGTTACATACTCACATAACTGGTCCATGCCCAGCTTTCTTTATATTTACCCATCTTTACATTTCTTCATTTACTCATACATTGATTTACTTGTAAAAATCAATCTATCTCCAGAAGACGTCTGTGATCCAGATATCTGAATATTCTGAACTTTTGCTGTATACTCAGATAAAGGGCTGAATATCTCCTGAAATTTAATGGATAATGTATTGCAGAACTGTTGGATGGGTACAGAACAGCTGTTAAGTATAGAAGTTGTTCACCCTCATGATTGCGTGGCTGACTTGGAGCTGTGGCTGCTACTACTTCCCAGCATCACAAGAGGACCATACCACACATCACTAGCCCAGGAAAGGATCAAAAGTCAAGATCTGAAGTACAAAGTCTACTACATATGTACTGATTTTGCACCATCATAAAGTAAAAAAACTGTAAGTCTAGGATTTCCCTGGTGGTCTGGTGGTTAAGAATCCACCTTGCAATGCAAGGGACACCGGTTCAATCCTTAGGTCCCGGAAGATCCCACATGCTGCTGTGGAGCAACTAACCCTGTGCACCGCAACTACTGAGTCCTTGAGACACAACTAGAGAATCCCTGCAGCACAACACAAGACCCGTCATGACACAAGGGAGACCCCGAGTGCTGCAACTAAGACCCAACACAGCCAGATAAATAAATACATGTATAGTTTTTACAAACAAAAAAACTGTAAGACTAACCATTATTGGTCAGAGTCCTTCTGTATTTTCTTCTGTCATTTCTTGACTGTTGCTGCTCCTGTACTCAAGTCTTGCATTGGTTCTCTGTCTCATCTCATAATTTTCCTATCCTTATGTTTTCTTGTGTTCTGGAAGAATTCCTTGTGCTGGTGACCTAATTTCCTATTCAGTTGCCAGAAACTGTCTCGCTGCTCCCTGTCTCCACTGAGCATGAATGTGGTGATGCCATTTTTCATTCCAAAAGCCCCTCCCTGTCCTCAAGTAGGCTACGCTTTATCACATTCTACTCTTGAATCTCATAAGAACCAGGTATTTAAATTTTTTATCTTTGTAAGTGGAAGGCTAGGTGGCCTGAACCTGCAGGGTAAGGCCTTCTTTGGAAATGCAATTCCTTTTATGATTCTTGACTTCCCTCTGACCAGTCAGCTGACTTCAGAAAGGTCTATCTGTCAGTGGGAAGGCTGGGCGACCATCTCAGAGTCTGGGTAGATCTTAGTTTCATTATTTTCTTCATAGTTAAAGGATTCAGGCAACATTTAGGCTTTTTGTAATCTTTCCATCTTAGAAGTATTTCAAGGGGGAGCTACAGGTCAAAGGAGACACCATTGACAGGGATTTCTCTACTTCTAAGGTTTATCTGTAGCATTTTGCTGACTGAATTACATAAGGTAGGAAATTACTGATTTTTTTCTTCAAATACTTAGATGACTTCCTCATTTCCTGTTTAACTAAATAATCTGTACCCCCATCACTGATTTTTTTGTTTTTTCCTTACAGCATATTTTCTTTCACACAGATTTTAGGTTTTGTTGTGCTGTCTTCAGTCCCTGTCACACTCATTTAATCTGTTTTTATTTTCATTTTATTTTTTTGGCTGTACCTCACAGCATGCGGGATCCCCAACCAGGGATGGCACCCATGCCCCCTGCATTGGAAGTGCAGAGTCTTAACCACTGAACCGTCAAGGTAGTCCCTAATCTCTTTTTAAATTACATTTTAATGTCTTAAGAGAGCTTTCTGAGCACATGGTTAGTCTTCCAGGAGAAATTTGGCATACTTTTTTGAGTTAAATAAAGAAAAATACCCATTGGCATTTTCACTAAAAAGCCAATCAATGAATGCCAGTTCTCATGAGCACTTGGTCATATTTCACTGGGTCAAGTCTCTCAGCAGAGGACAGAGCCACTGCCTTCAGTACCCTTCACATTTTTGGTTCTGGTTAGCCCTGAGGGCAGATGTCCTTAGCTCTTTCTCATGTGAATGGATCTTTTATCCCCTCATATTTTATCTCTCTCTCTATCTATATATTCCATTACATTGTATTATAGCTGTTATACAGAAAACTCTGCTGCACTACTAAACTTACTAGTTCTAACAGTTTTCCAAATGCCTCTCCTGGATTTTCTAGTGATATAGTAATACCACCTGCAATAATGAAAACTGAGTCTCAATTCTATGGTGATATTTCTTATTTTTGAATGATGCCATCAGAAAATGATAGTGGTGAGTAGGCATTCTTTTCTATTCTCTTGCTTCTGTGGCAAGGGTTCTGAAGGGCTGTTATTCCATTGTGTATCATGCTAAATAAGTGTCCTAGTTCTAATTTACTAAGAGCTGTAAAAAAAAAAAAAAAAATCCCTGAGTAGGTGCTGTGGAATTTTATGGAATGGCTTTTAGGTGTGTACTGAGATGATAAGTTTCATAAAAATATATTGTCTTAGTAATGTGATATATTAATAGATACCTTTATGTTATACTGTCCTTGAATACTGGGATACATGCTACCTGGTCATGTTGAATTTATTCTTTTAGTAGCAGTTGATAACCTACTACTTTATATGGGTATTTTGCATCCAAGATTATACTGTTTAACACTAGCTATAATGTCATAATCTCCTTATCCAATTTTCTCTGTTCTAGAAAGTGAAATGGTAGATTGGATTATTAGTCCTAATTTCTCACTCTGCCATTATAATATTGCACACCCACACCTCTGCCACAGCCTCACTGAGGCAGAACGTACTTCCCCACCACTTGACTTTGGGCTTGGCTGTGAGACTTCCTCTGGCCAATTAAAGATTAGCAGACGCAATATGAACAAAAACTTAAAACCTGCTTGCTTGGGGCCATCCTGTGTACATGCCATCCCCGTGAGAGGATAAATGAGTTAGCCACTACCCTCTTGTGTTCTCCCAGTCCCCAGAATTATTTAAATGCCTTACACTAGTAAGAATTTGATAACATATGAATAGTTCATGATGCGTGGCTGGCGCTCAGCCATTATGCCTTGCTCTACTCCCTGGCCTGGCTGGTCAGCAGAGGAAGGAACTGTGATAAAGATGGTCCCATTATCATCTCCCAGCCAACATACTCTTCTAGGTCTGGCCAATTCTCCATCTAGAGGTCCCTTTGGATCTGGGCGGGAACCTTTGCTTAGGGGAAAAGGTGTGTTTTCTGAGGCTGTGTTTTCACCTTGTGATCTGAGGGCACTTTAGTCTTAGAGCCCAGCTACCAGGCTGTGAAAGCCCCAGCTAGCCTATGCAGAGTCCCCCTAGCAGAGCTCTGAGTATGGTTAGAGTCAGTGTCCCACCTGACGTCCCTGGCAGTATCCAGCATCAACTGCTAGTCATGTGAATGAAGAGGTCTCCAGCTGACTTGTGCTTCCTGCTGTCCACTCATTCCTAGTCTCTGAATCTTCTCAGCTGAGTCCCCAAACATCGTGGAGTGGAGACAAGCCATCCCCATGAGGCTCTGAGCATAACAAAGTGGTCAGTTGACACCATTAGTTTATGGTGACTTGTTATATAGTCATGATAACTAGAACAGGAAAAGAGATTCAGAAAGGTCATGTGATTTTTCCCACGGTTACACTACCAGCAAATGGCAGGAGTGTGATTTGAATCCAGGTCTGCCTGTGCTTTTTCTGTTTCACTGTGCTGATGACCAATTGAGCTTTGGGGAGCCCTAAGGCAGCCTAAATCAACCCTGAATATTCATTGGAAGGATTGATGCTGAAGCTGAAGCTCCAATACTTTGGCTACCTGGTGCCAACTCATTGCGGAGAAGGCAATGGCACCCCACTCCAGTACTCTTGCCTGGAAAATCCCATGGACCGAGGAGCCTGGTTGGCTGCAGTCCATGCGGTTGCTAGGAGTCAGACATGACTGAGCGACTTCACTTTCACTTTTCACTTTCATGCATTGGAGAAGGAAATGGCAACCCACTCCAGTGTTCTTGCCTGGAGAATCCCAAGGACGGGGGAGCCTGGTGGGCTGCCATCTATGGGGTCGCACAGAGTCGGACACGACTGAAGAGACTTAGCAGCAGCAGCAGCCAACTCATTGAAAAACACTCTGATGCTGGGAAAGACTGTAGGCAAGAAGAGAAGGGGATGACAGAGGATGAGATGGTTGGATGGCATCACTAATAGACATGAGTTTGAGCAAGCTCTGGGAGATGGTGAAGGACATGGCGGCCTGGTGTGCTGCAGTCCATGGGGTCACAAAGAGTCAGATACGACTTAGTGACTGAATGACAACAACAAAGGCAGCCAGGCCTCAGAAGGTAGTCCCACCTCTATCTGTGAACATCCCCAAACCAGGTCTGTTGGGCACATGACAAAGATTCTGCCTCTAGAGTAGACTTAGACAAATGAGACCACTCCCCCAACAAGACTGGGCTTCAATAGAATGTTTCTGCTGTTTAAAACGCTTAGCAGCCTCACGAGCCATGAAGCAGAGACTTAACAGCATCCCAAACAGTAAAGACTTCATTATTTCCACAGAGCATGCTTTGGCACATTTATCAGCATGTTATTAAGAATTACCATACATATTTAAACAAAACTACACTTGTCAAAACAGTTGAGAAAAGTGTTAGGTAATGCCAGCAGGCATCTGGCAGCCTCCAGTTCTGGGACTTTTGCCGGGCAAAGCTCACTGTTCCCCTGGGCACCAGTACAGTCCAACTCTTATCCACTTCAGGGACCCTTTTATTCATTTTCTTCTTTCTTTTGTTGTTGCTGAAAAGCTTCCTGAGAAACAAAGCCCTGAAAGGCAGGAATCCTTTCAAAAATATCAGGAGCAACAACTGCAAGTGCTGTTAGAAATTAAGAAACATGGAAACAAGGAAAACAAGCTGGAGTGACCATAAGCAGGTTGGTGGCAGGGGGAAGGAAGAAGGTAACCTCTCAACTAGACTAAACTAAACCAAAGGGGGATTCCCGGGTGGCACTAGGGGTAAAGAACCCACCTGCCAATGCAGGAGACATGAGACTGGGGTTCGATCCCTGGGTTGGGAAGATCATCTGGAGGAGGGAATGGCAATGCACTCCAGTATTCTTGCCTGGAGAATCCCCAGGGACAGAGGAGCCTGACGGGCTAAAATCCATGGGGTTGTAAAGAGTCAGATACAATGACTGAAGCAACTTAGCACACAGGCACCTGCCTTAATAGTGCAGTTCGTGTGATTACTTGGGCCTCCAAGCTAATGTCAGCAGCTCCTTTGCCTCTTTTCTATTTGATCATCCCTGTTTCCTCCAGGCCTTAATCATAAAGAGGAGATCATTAGGCAACATTTTACTTAGCTCCTGATTTCTGCTTTACTAAACATACATAATACCTTACCTAACCTGTTGATTCCTTTCCTGCATTAAGAATAAAAATGAAGAATTAAGTAGTTAAAGGATGACTGACCCTCTACCCTGAGCTTCTGCTTAGTAAATTTATAGGCAGACCCATACAGACCATGTGGGTAAGAGAACATCCAATTGCAGGAGGGCCACGTGAGCAAGACAATGTCCCAAGGAAGATCTGGAGAAGTCAGCAGGTCTGCATGCAGTGGAAAGATGATGAAGAATTTGACCTCCTACCTGATGATTAACTGAGATTGTGTCCACTTCTTTTCTCCTTTAAAAATTGTCATGGCTGAGCAGAACCTTTGGAGGTGGTCTCTGGACGTTAAGTCCAGCACCTTCCACCATCTCCCCAGATTGCCAGCTTTTCTGAATAAAGTACTTTTCTTCTCTACTGAAGCTTGCCCCTCAACTTACTGGCTGAGTGGCAAGCGGACGAACCTATGTTTGGTCACACTAAGCCTAGTGAATATGACCTGGCTGAGGCTACTGAGGCTTTGAGGCCAATTTGGCATCTTTTCTTTTTTGGCATCATCAGCTCTCAAGATTATTTAACAAGTTTTGCTCTTTTCTTCATGTGTTTGTTTGTTTCTTCAGCCAGATCACTCTTAGCTCTCATGGTGCAAATGAACTGGAGACTGCCTATTTATTGCTTTGCTCAGGGCACTGCTGGCCAGAACACTCATCAATTTCCATGTCCACTGCAGGTCTTGATGGCAGAAGTCTGCAGCAGGGAGAAGACCAGATTCAGCATTCCCAGGACCCCATGGAGAGGGAAGGCCCTCTGGCAGCATACTGGGCTGGCTGGGACCCTGGTGGCCGTTACCGGAAAAATGACCATCCTGCCTCCAGGGCCCTTGGTGTATGCTCCTCTTTTTCTGCCTGCCCTCTACTTCCCTCACTTCTTTCTGGGAAAGAGTCTTTCTGTCAACCAACAAACTCTTCCTGCACACAACAAAGCCCCCTCTGGTCTCAAGCCTTTCAGTGCTTGAGCTGGTCAGCATGAGGTTTCTCTTTCTTTCCCTGCCAAACGTCCCAGTTTGGGTGTGCAATTTCTTAAAAAAACACTTGACAGAGTAAACAACAAAGTGGTAATATTTCATAGAGTTTAAACTTCCTCTGGTCCTGGGTAGAAAGGACTTTTTGGTTTCCTCTTTCTTCTAACCCAATCTCTGCAATCATCTCCCCAAGCTTCAGAGCCTTGGCACTGGCCCACTGACAGTGCCTTCTGTCTGCCTGAGCACTGACAAAGCCTCGGGTAGGGTGGCTGGCTCTGTGGGGTCCTGTGTGCTTTCAGGGTATCAGAAACTCTTTCTTTTGCATGTCTCTGTTTTCCATTGTTTAACTCCTGGCAGCTGCGTCTCTGCCTGCTGAATGGAATGACTATCCTTTCAGAGGAGAGGATTATAAAAAGAACTCAGCAGAATCTCAAATGCCAGGGTCTCGTGGCTTCTTGTTGAAGGCTTTAAATCTGGCTGGAACTTCATACAGGAAGCAAGGCAGTGGGGGGCAGGCTGCAATTGGGCAGTTCTGGCTCTGTGTGTAGTCCACTGAAGTGGGTCATGGGAAAGCTGCCCAAACACTGACCCGGGCAGCCTTGCCCCAGGCAGCCTCTGCATGTGGAATCTATGCAAAGAAGCCTCATTTCCCATTAAGGAATAACTGGTCCTGGGCAATCAGTCCCTTCAACTGTCCTCTCAACATAGGCTTTGTGGTGGCAGGAACTTGATGGTGAGCAGGCAGAGACACACCTGAGCTTCTGACCTGGGGCAACTTATTTAACCTCTCAGTTCTCCATTCTCTTCTCCTGAACCAAATGAGCTCATGCAGGAGACAGAGACCAGTTCAGGGCAAACACATGGATGGAGAACATGCTAGAAATATCAGTTGAATCTGAATTCCCCTCTCCTTCTGTCCTGTTTTCACTACAAGCACCATTTCTCTTATGAAGGCATGAGGGGCTGGCTTGGCAGGCACTTTAAGCTGGATAATGCACCAGCACTGTGAATTCTAAAATAAATATGGTGGGAGCCCTGCCCTCACGGAGGTTTAGTCCTGGAAGATGGAGAGTCACCATGGGGTGGTCAACGTAGGAGAGACGTACACAGGAAGCCCTGAAGAGGCTCTGAACAGACAGAGCAGATTTTCTGGACGGGGGCATCTAAACCAAGTCACGCCACTGCTGAAGGCAGATGGTGACCCATGAAAGGTAAAGTCTTGTTAATCAAATCAATTCTTTCCACTCTAACTGTCCTGAAAAGAGACTTAGAAAATCTTCAGAACAACTGAAGCTTGATGACTTCTTGATTCTCCACTAATATCCCTGCCCATTTCTTGATACGTTTTCAATTTACCTTCATGGTAATTTACACTCAAGGAAACTGTCCAAGATCTGCTAAGGGATTCAATAGAATAGGTTATGGAGTTAAACGTGGTAAAACCTAGGGCTTAATTTTATGGATAAAATTTAAATTGCTTAGCTGCCTTTTTGCATTCTTCATGTTAAGACTAATGGCTGCTCAGTGAGTGGGAAGAGATCACTGTAGGAATCAGGGGGCCATCTTGCTATTCTTCAAGCACATCTGGTGAGGCTGTGGACTCTGCCCTCAGGGTTAACAGATCTTGCACTGGGAAGAGATCTGAGCAGCCCACTAGCCCACCTCCACCACTGGGGCTGCTCCTGAAACTGCAGTAGGGGCAAGGAGCCTGAAACTGGAATTCTTCCCAAGATGACCTTGGGAAGAATGAGGGGTGGCAACATTTTACCACCAGCACTTTTTTGGTACTTCTCAAAGTGAGGTCTGCATTGGTGTCACGATTAAAAATGCATAAGCCACGTTGCACCTGGAAGTGCTCTCTGGTTTGAGATTCACAAACTCTTTATGAACTTTCATTTATCCCAAGTATCTCAGGTGAGTCTTAAGCATCAGTGGAGAAGCATGGGTCAGCAGTGGCTATAGGGGGACCACTTCCTTTCAGTTATTCATGGTGCTCTGATTAACCTAGCTCTAAAGTAACTGAGCTCTAAGGTAAACAACGGAGAAGGCAATGGCACCCACTCCAGTACTCTTGCTTGGAAAATCCCATGGATGGAGGAGCCTGTTAGGCTGCAATCCATGGGGTTGCTGAGGGTTGGACACGACTGAGTGACTTCACTTTCACTTTTCACTTTCATGCATTGGAGAAGGAAATGGCGACCCACTCCAGTGTTCTTGCCTGGAGAATCCCAAAGATGATGGAGCCTGGTGGGCTGCTGTCTATGGGGTTGCACAGAGTCGGACATGACTGAAGTGACTTAGCAAGCAAGCAAGCAAGGTAAACAAGGACCACTTAGCTATTATGACCAAATGACCAATTTTATGAGTATGGAACAAAAGGATAAAGTTAACTATCTCAATTTTAAAAATGTTTAGTTTTTTTTTTTTTTTAAAAGGATATGTATTTCTTAGGTTGTAAGTGTTTTATATAGTTTAATGCAATTTCATTTTGAGGTTGGTTTCTAATGATAGCCTTAATTTACATGTCTAATATATGCATCGGTCAATTCTGATTTATGTAAATTATAGATGATCCTATTCACTTGCAATAATAAGCCATAATTTAGAGTTGCAAAACTAACCTAAAGCTAACCATTCTCAGCAAGCATTAAAAAACTAGTCTCTATGGGGAAACATTTTTCTTAAAAAGTTTTTAATTTCTATTTCCAGTGCTATTTAGATTAGTGTTTCTGTAGCTCTTCTGTGTAATGGTTAATAGGCACCAGCTGCCCCAATGAAAAAGGGTTCAGTGATCCAATAGGCTTAGGAAACCCTGGGGAAGACAAAGTGAAACAGGTTTTTACTATAGATTACAGATCCTCTGAGAGACCCTAATATGTGGATGTGCATAGTAACTCCAAGAAGAGGATGGAAATCTTAGGGTTTGCCAAGCTCATTTAGCTTTCATGGAATGTTCTATTGGATGAGCACTGAGAGGACCACTAGTTGTCAAACACTCAGTTTAACCCACTGGCAAACTATTTCAGGGGAATTATGCTTAGATGTGCTGCCCTTAAGACCCAGTCCTAGGAAAGTGTATCACAACTGGGAGTGTATATGAGATCACATGAGCAGCCCCCTCAAACACAAACCTCTCATCTGACATTCAAGTTCAAGCTCTGATCTCAACTAAGGGAATCATAGTCTACTTGCTCATCACCAACACTCACTGCCACCATCCTCAAATAATGATCAGCACTTCTGACCAACACCACGACTTCTACCACTCCCAACACATTGAAAAGGCCACCAACAGTCTACAAAGACCAACAGGAGCCAATCAAATGTGATATTATTACAATTATTTTGGTTTCAAGTAATAAAATTCTTTTTCCTATATTACAAATTTGTTTAGTTATCTGGATAATGATTTCAATATAATTACTGGCTTCCTTAGTAATTTTACATCTTTTAGCTTTTTATTTCAAAATAGTTTTAGACATAACACAGATAGTACAAAGACTTCCCAGACATTCTTCACTCAAATTCCGCTAATGTTAACATCTTATATAAGCATGGTACAGGGATCTAAACCAGGAAGTTAATATTAACTCTATTCACTAATCTACAGGCCACGTTCATACTTCCCCTCTATTGTCCCACAGTTGTATTTTTCTAATGTAGGGTCTGATTCAGGATTTCATGTTGTGTGTGACTGTCCTGTCTCCTTGGTCTCCTCTAATCAGGGACACTTCCTCAGTCTTTCATGAAAAGGCATGAACAGGTATTTTGTAGAACATCCCTCAATTTGGGATTGTCTGCTATTTTCTTATGATTAGATTGAGCTTATGCACCTTGTTATTTGTTGTTCAGTCGCTAAGTCATGTCTGACTTTTTGTGACCCCATGGACTGCAGCACACCAGGCTTCCCTGTTCTACACCATCTCCCGGAGCTTGCTCAAGCTGTCCAATGATTCAGTGATGCCATCCAACCATCTCATCCTCTGTTGCTCCCTTCTCTTCCTGTCCTCAATCTTTCCCAGCTTCAGGGTCTTTTCCAATGACTCAGCTCTTCCAATCAGGTTGCCAAAGTATTGGGGCTTCAGCTTCAGCATCAGTCCTTCCAATGAATATTCAGGACTGATTTCCTTTAGGATTGACTAGTTTGATCTCCGTGCTGTCCAAGGGACTCTCAAGAGTCTTCTCCAACACCACAGTTCAAAAGTGTCAATTCTTCAGTGCTCTGCCTTTTTTAGGGTCCAACTCTCGCATCCATACACGACTACTGGAAAAACCATAGCTTTGACTATACAGACCTTTGCCAGCAAGGTGACATCTGCTTTTTAAAACGCTGTCTAAGTTTGTCATACTTTTGTTCCAAGGAGCAATCGTCTTTTAATTTCATGGCTGTAGTCACTGTATGAAGTGATTTTGGAGCCCAAGAAAATAAAATCTGCCACTGGAAGGACTGATGCTAAAGCTGAAACTCCAATACTTTGGCCACCTCATGCGAAGAGTTGACTCATTAGAAAAGACTCTGATACTGGGAGGGATTGGGGGCAGGAGGAGAAGGGGATGACAGAGGATGAGATGGCTGGATGGCATCACCGACTCGATGGACATGAGTTTGGGTGAACTCCAGGAGTTGGTGATGCACAGGGAGGCCTGGGGAGCTGCGATTCATGGGGTCGCAAAGAGTTGGACATGACTGAGCGACTGAACTGAACACTGTTTTCACTTTTCCCCATCCATTTGCCATGAAGTGATGAGACCAGATGCCATGATCTTTGTTTTTTGAACGTTGAGTTTTAAACCAGTTTATTCACTCTCCCCTTTCATGGAATCTTAGGCAAGAATGTCTCAGAGATGACGTGCCCTTCTCAGTGCATAGTATCTGGGGTACATGATGTTGATCTGTTTTCATTCTGGTGCTAATATTACCTTTAATACTTGGTTGAGGTGGTGTCTGCCAGATTTCTGCATTGTAAAGTTCTTACTTTCTTCTATATATTTGTAATTAATAAAGATCTTGTGGGAAAATGCTTTGAGACTATGCAAATATCATACTTTTACCCACTAATTCTAGCATTCATTGAGTATTTTGGTGTGTAATACTCATTACTATGATGTTGGCTAAATAGTGATTTTCTATTTCCAACATTCTTTATTAATTAGAATTCTACTGGAAGAAAGAAATGTTGCCTTTCCTGCAATTACATATTCATTCAATCACTTATTTCTATCAATATGGACTCATGAATACTTCATTTATTCTATGGGATAGAATCCACTATCATTATTTATTTTGTTCCATAGATTATCCCAGATTTGTCCAATGGAAGCTGCTTTAAATTGGCTTTTTTTTTTTTTTTTTTCGT
>NW_011494956.1:11464208-11474457 GCF_000754665.1 Bison bison bison | reverse complement strand
CCAGGCTTCAGCAATACGTGAACCGTGAACTTCCAGATGTTCAAGCTGGTTTTAGAAAAGGCAGAGGAACCAGAGATCAAATCGCCAACATCTGCTGGATCATCAAAAAAGCAAGAGAGTTCCAGAAAAACATCTATTTCTGCTTTATTGACTATGCCAAAGCCTTTGACTGTGTGGATCACAAGAAACTATGAAAAATTCTGAAAGAGATAGGAATCCCGGACCACCTGACCTGCCTCTTGAGAAATCTGTATGCAGGTCAGGAAGCAACAGTTAGAACTGGACATGGAACAACAGACTGGTTCCAAATAGGAAAAGGAGTACATCAAGGCTGTATATTGTCACCCTGCTTATTTAACTTCTATGCAGAGTACATCATGAGAAACGCTGGGCTGGAGTAAGCACAAGCTGGAATCAAGATTGCCAGGAGAAATATCAATAACCTCAGATATGCAGATGACACCACCCTTATGGCAGAAAGTGAAGAAGAACTAAAAAGCCTCTTGATGAAAGTGAAAGAGGAGAGTGAAAAAGTTGGCTTAAAGCTCAACATTCAGAAAACTAAGATCACGGCATCCGGTCCCATCACTTCATGGGAAATAGATGGGGAAACAGTGGAAGCAGTGGCTGACTTTATTTTTCTGGGTTCCAAAATCACTGTGGGTGGTGATTGCAGTCATGAAATTAAAAGACACTTACTCCTTGGAAGGAAATTTATGACCAACCTAGACAGCATATTAAAAAGCAGAGACATTACTTTGCCAACAAAGGTCCATCTAGTCAAGGCTATGGTTTCTCCAGTAGTCATGTATAGATGTGAGTGTTGGACTGTGAAGAAAGCTGAGTGCCGAAGAATTGATGCTTTTGAATTGTGGTGTTGGAGAAGACTCTTGAAGGTCCCTTGGACTGCAAGGAGATCCAACCAGGCCATCCTAAAGGAGATCAGTCCTGGATGTTCATTGGAAGGACTGATGCTGAAGCTGAAACTCTAATACTTTGGCCACCTGATGTGAAGAGCTGATTCATTTGAAAAGACCTTGATGCTGGGAAAAATTGAGGGCAGGAGGAGAAGGGGACAATAAAGGATGAGATGGTTGGATGGCATCACTGACTCAATGGACATGAGTTTGAATGAACTCTGGGAGTTGGTAATGGACAGGGAGGCCTGGCATGATGCGGTTCATGGGGTCGCGAATAGTGAGACACAACTGACTGACTGCACTGAACTGAACTGACACACTCCCATCATTTGTTAAGTATTCCCTTGCTTTCTGGAACCACAAGATACTCAGGTTTGTTTTGCACTTTCTCTGCCCCAACTCTGGAATCATTTTTCCAAGAAGCTCTGATTTCTTTTATTGGAGAATGACACATAGAAACCAAGAAGGCTAGCTGTGCTCACTGCTACTGGAGACTTGTGGTTTCCAGGAACCTCTGAGAAGACACTAGAAATTACACATACACATATGTACACACACCTCACCATATTTATTTCTATAACCATCCATCTGGATATATTAAAAGCCATGAGATCATACTGAATCCTCCCATTCTAGTCCAACACCACAGAGTTCATTCTAGCGTTTCTCTCCTTTCTCTATTTGCAATTCCTTTCTTCAGTACTGAGATACCTGGCTTTGTCACCACAGTAATTTACTCATTTGCTTGATCCTAGTATTTGAGTGTGTATGTGCGCTAAGTTGCTTCAGTCGTGTCTGAATCTTTGTGGCCCCATGAACTGTAGCCTGCCAGGCTCCTCTGTCCATGGGCTTCTCTAGGCAAGAATACTGGAGTGGGTTGTCCTCCTCCAGGGGATCTTCCCGACCCAGGAATCGAACCCACAGTTCTTACTCCCGTGAATTGGCAGGTGGGTTCTTTATCACTAGCGCCACCTGGGAAGCCCCTTAGTATTCACACAGTTTCAAAAGTGTTTACCTACACTTCTGTGGAAAACACCTTTTCTAACTAGATAACAATATTTATGTATGCTTTTTTTTTTTTGTCTTTAGCATTGCAATGTCTGGTCACAATGATGCTTTCCAAGTTATCAAGGTTGGTTCTTTCCTTTCCCATTGGCTTCATTGTGGCTATGTATTCATTTAGTGGAGAAGGAAACGGCAACCCACTCCAGCATTCTTGCCTGGGAAATCCCATGACAGAGGAGCCTGGCAGGCCACAGCCCATAGGGTCACAAGAGAGTCTGACACAACTTAGTGACTGCTGCTGCTGCTAAGTCGCTTCAGTCGTGTCTGACTCTGTGCGACCCCAGAGACGGCAGCCCACCAGGCTCCCCTGTCCCTGGGATTCTCCAGGCAAGAACACTGGAGTGGACAACAACAAATTTGTTTATAATGGAGAGAGGCTCATTTGTTACTGCCTGTTTTACACTTAGGTTCCCCCACATCCTGGTTGACCTTAACCACATATTTAGTTTTTGGAGTATGAGATTTCATGGTTCTCAAGAATCAGACTGAAAACAGAGGTATACACTCAGAGAAGGTGGTCTCCTCCCTCATCCTATTTTCTACTCTATTCCCACCCTGTGTTCTTTCCACTCTGGTCCTATTTACCCACTAGAAGGAACGAACATCATTAGCTTATAAAATCCATTTTTAAATGATTTTGTCCTCTTAAGATTTATTTCCCCTGTAATTATCAGTAACTCATCAATCTCCCCAAGGTCAAACTCTTTCCCAACAACCTCATTTTTAGGAGTATTTATACAGACACATCTTTTCAATGCGTTTTAATTAATGCCCTTTGTGCTGCTGGGAGTGGTACTTTGCTGTCTGTTTTATCTGATGTTGGCCTGGATTTTCTGAATGCGCTTGCATGAGTTCTCTTTACGATCTGCTTAAAAAAGCTGCCAAATGCTGGTGCCTGATTCTCAGTGATCTTCACTTCCCATTTAGAAGACAGAGATGGCTGCAGGTCCTGGCATATTAACCCTGGAGCCGTCTCTTCAGGGAGTTGAAAGTTTGACCTGACTGGCTAGTGTGGCAGTGGCAGCAGCAGGTAGAGACAGCATGGTTTGTCAGGAGATGGGGACCCTGTGGACAGATGACAGGAGCCCTGGCTATGCATTCTAAGAGTCTGGGGCTTTGTCTTTTATTTGTTGGGCAGGTCACATGTAAAACGTGTCACCTCTCCAGACCTCAAGCTTCCTTGTAGCGGTAAAATGGGAATCTTAACACTCCACAGGGCTGTTTTGAGGATAACGTTATTCTATTTGGAAACCCCTGGCATGGAAGCGGTCTATTGAAGGATGCTGTCACTTCCTCACTTCATCCTTTCATCCACAAACTATGTTGTTTCAATCTTTGTTGTTTTTTAAATTATGCTTTTTGAGATAATTGTAGATTTGTTAAGTAGTTGTAAGAAATAATGTGGAACAATCCCATGTGCCCTTCACTATTTCCCCAATGATAACATCTTCCAGTGTGACACTTCCTATCACACCAGGACGTTGGGACTGAGAATGCACTGACCCCATTCAGATTTCACCAGTCCCACACTCACTTGCTCATTTGAGTGCATGTGTGTGCATGTGTTTAGTTCTGCGAAATTTCATCTCATCTGTAGGTTTTGTGTATCCACTGTCAACAGCAAACTACATAATAGCTCCCTCACCCTCAGGAGGCATTGTGCTGTGCATTTATTACCACACCCACTTCCCTCCCACTGCCCCCATGCCCCCACGCTAACCCCTGGTAATCACGAGTCCATTCTCATTTATATAATTTTGCCATTTCAAGGATATTACACAAATGGAATCATTTAATATGCAACCTCTTAGGATTGGCTTTTTCCACTCAGCAATACTGCCTGGAGTTGACCTAGCAGAAGTGTGAAACTACGCTAGTGTGGAATTTGGGACAGACTTAGTTTTTGCACATAACCTTGTACAATCTTGCAACAGAAGCAAGTCACACAAGATATATACCTGGACTCTCCTGTATTATGTAATTTTTCTTGTTCTGAATATTCATGACGCTACAGCTGACAAAAACAAAAACTGGTATTTCGGACATTTTCTTAAATCTCTTAAGCTAAAATCACATGCAAGAATAGCCTTTGCAGTTAATAATTTTGAGCCCTTTTAGACTGGTATGAAAGTTTGTGTTGAAGCAGCAGACTTCAACAAGCAGACAATGAATGCTGCCTTTTGGATACTATGTTTCATCTTTAAACACTTCCCTGGTATATTCATTTATCATGCTCTTGTGCTCAGTCACTAAGTCGTGACCAACTCTTTGCAATCCCATGAACTGTAGCCCACCAGGTTCCTCTGTTCATGGGATTCCCCAGGCAACAATACTGGAGGCTGCCATTCCCTTCTCCAGCAGATCTTTCTGACCTATGGACTGAACCCACGTCTCCTGAACTGGCAGGTGGATTTGCCACTGAGCCACCAGGGAAGTCATATTCATTTATATCATCTAATACGTGACACACTGTTGTCGTATGCATAATTTTGTGATCTTTTGCCTATTTCCTTATTGGACTGTTTGTGTTTTTATAAAATTTTGAGAATTCCTTTTCTTAAAGTGGGGTAAAATTGTTATATAACATCATCAAGGTTGTTGTGCAAATAGAGTTTGTTTCTTCTTATACTAAGTCTATTCTATGATCTGGATGTATCCCAGTTTAAGTGTCCGCCCCTTGAAAGATACCTGGACCATCTCCAGTTTTTAGTTATTATGAATGAAGCTGTAACAAACGTCTGAGTACAGGTTTTGTGCAAACATAAGTTCTCATTTCTCTGGGACACATGGCCATGAGTGCGATCGCTGGGTTATATGTAGCTGCACTTTTAGTTCCACAGGAAACTGCCAAACTGTTTCCAGAGTGGTTGAGCCATTTTACGTTCCCAACAGCATTTACAAGTGGTCTTGTTCTCTGCATTCTTTCAAGCATTTAGTGTCGTCATTATTTTTTATTTTAGCTATTTTGATAGGTGTATGATAATACCCTTTTATGTTTATAAAGAAGTTACATTTCCCTAATGACTAATGTTGCCAAACACCTTTGCATGTGTTTATTTGCCATCCGTATATCCTCTTCAGTGAAACGTGCCTTTGGGTCTTTGGCCCATTTCCTTATTAGGTTGTTTGTGTTTTTATTAAATTTTTAGAATTCTTTTTCTTAAAGTGAGTTGAAATTGGTATATAACATTATATTAGTCTCAAGTGTACAACATAATAATTCGGTATTTGTATACACTACAAAATGATCACCACAGTAAGTCTAGTTACCATCCATCACACAATTGGCCCCCTTCCCCATTTGGCAGCCCCTTCAAACCCCTTCCCCCCAGGAACCACTAATCTGATCTCTGTGTCTATGAATTTGTTTTTGTTTTGTCTGTTCCTTTGTTTTGTTTTTCTAGATTGCACATATAAGTGAAATCATATGGTACTTGTCTTCCTCTTTCTGACTGATTTCACTTGGCATGATACCCTCTAAGGCTATCCATGTTGTTGCAGGTGGCAAGATTTTCTTTTTTATGGCTCAGTAATAGTCCATTGTGTATACATACTGCCTCTTCTATATCCATTTATCTATACATGGGCACTTAGGTTATACCCATATCTTGACTATTGTACATAATGCTGCAATGAGGATATATCTTTTAAAATCAGTGTTTTCATGTTCTTTGGAGAAATACCCAGAAGTGGAATAGCTAGGTCGTATGATAACTCTATTTTTAGTCTTCTGAGGAACCTCCATACTTTTTTTTTATAGTGACTGTACCAATTTACATTCCCACCAACAGGGTATTGGGGTGAGATTCTTTATATATTCTGGACACTAGTTTTTTGTTGGCTTTGTGGTTTGCAATTTCAACTCCTTTTGAAGAATCAAGCAGCAAAAAATTAAACAAAAAATATTGATTTGTTTTAGTTTTCTATCTGTTTGGGGAAAGGAGAAGAGTGTGGGGAATGAGAGGGGAAAGTGGGAGGCATTTCACAGTTTATGAGGATATGAGCAATGGCTCCCATTTTTCATAGCATGTACAAATGGACTGCAGTGAGGCAGAGGGAAACCAGAATGCGGGCAGTCAGGCAGTGTCTGAGGGCCCAATATGAAGCACACTCACAGGTAAGGCTCTGTTCACTCCCTACCCTGGCACAACCGAGTCTGGCACGAGAGTCCATGCTGTGGAAACTGCCCACTTAGAGACTCTTTCAGGATAAGGAAAATGCTGAATTGTTATTAAATCAGAAAAGCATCTCCTCTCCAAAGAATGTGAAACCCTTAAAGCCTCACAAGATAAGGAACAAATTATCTTGGTTCCAAACAATTGCTGGAGTAATTCAACATTCTTAAATCTATCTTCTCCAGAAAAATCTCTTAAATTAGAAATGTGAAAATGAAGAGTTTTTCAGACCAGGCTGGAGGACTGCCCATGAATATATATTAAAATCACTCTATCTGATTAATAAGTGTCCGTGTGAGCCCAAGATTAAGATAACATGCTGAGCTTATATAATATTTACTCACTCTCTGATGATATCTCCAAAAGCCCAGAAGACCCAGATCTGGGGTTCCCGCTGCCTTAAGTAGAATTATTATAGCTTAATTTCCCTCTTTATCTCAGATTGTAATGTACCAGTGTATCATGGTGCATTGAATTCTCTCTATATTCATTGTGTAATAGAGGATCAACATTAAAGTCACAGGGGTAGCACACTGGACACTGACCAGACATTTTTATTTAACACAGAAAAATGCTGGTGTAAATGATATTGAAATAAATATGCTCTGATTTAAAATGCAAGTTCCTGAAAGGAAATCCTGGGAGCCATAAAATACCTTTCCCCTCCTCAAGGTTGTCCAAAGGGAAAGAAGTCAGACAAGGCTTTCAACTGGGTTGTTATCTTTATGATGCAATTTAATCTGGGATGCTACGAACATGCGGGGCAGGATTGTTAAGCAATAACATCATAAAATATCAAGAAGGGACTAAAGAAAACAGGAGAAACTGTTCCACGGTTTTCTCACTTCCACGCAAAGATGTGAGAATATTATGTTAACCTGTGTGGAGACCACAGGGAACTGCTCTGAGCCTGCACTGGGCGGGGCCTGCTCCGATGCAAGCGGAGAGACCAAGTGTATTGGTTGTCATGTGGGTTAGACCCTTCACACGTGTCCTCTCATTTAGGCCTTTTGATAAACAACTTTTAAGATTAGGAGACATTTTCCTCATTTATCCGTTTATTCATGTAATTAACTAATAAACTGTTTTATATCAATATAGATTCAAGGACTGTTACTTTATTCAATAAGTTATAATGTTTAACTTCATTATTTATTTTTATGCTCAAATTATCCTATATTTTATCAGTGGGAACCCCTTCAAGCTGGCTCTTGTGTGCCATGGGCATTTAGACATGTCCCCATTATTGAAGTACTTTCAGATTTTCTGGCACCACAGGATGTTCCAAGTTCAACATCTTCCTTGCCCCAGCCCCAGAACTGACCGTTTTTCCAAGGAGAGATTTTCATACAGAATAGTATTTAGAAACCAAGATTAGAAATGTTAGATGGTACTATTGCTACTGGAGTATAATTATTTCTGACCCTCTCAGTAGATAGGAATAAGCTACAGATGTATATGTATGTGCGTCTGTATGTATACTGACAAGACATATCTATTTATCTATCTAATCTAGTTTACCTATCTATCCATGAGTTCACATTAATACCTTCAATGGCAACCCCACACCTCGAGGGTATTTCTAAGTTCCTTCTGTTCTATCTGTAACTCCATTGTTCAAGAATGAGAAGCCTGACTTTCATTATCCATAAGATATTTAATTATTAATCCTAGGATACCTAGGATTGGGCTTCCCTCACAGCTCAGTTGGTAAAGAATCTGCCTGCAATGCAGGAGACCTGGGTTCGATCCTTGGGTTGGGAAGATTTCCTGGAGAAGGAAATGACAACCCACTCCAGTATTCTTGCCTGGAGAATCCCATGGACAGAAGAGCCTGGCAGGCTACAGCCCATGGGGTCACAAGAGTCTGATACAACTTAGTGACTAAACCACCACCAGGATACCTAGAAAAGAGTTTTAGACTGTTAGCCCATAACTCAGGGAGAAAGAAATCTACTTATTAGAGTTGAATATTTGTTTACATTTGATTTTGTGATCCCAAGCAATGTGGCAACCAACCATCTTTTAAACATAAAGCTCATATTTGCAGCTTTTCTTGAGAAATCAGAAGGTATGGCTCTCCCTGCCTTTGGACAGGGCATGAGTGCTTTCCCAGGGTTTGCTGTCTCCCCTACAAATAATCCCTTCTTGCTCTTGTACATTCAAACCCCATGTCACCTGGACCTCTGCCATTCCTGGAAGGACTGTCTCCACCAATGCCTCCTTTTCCTCTCTCTCATTCCCTCCATTCTGGTGGTCAGTGCTGCCACTCCAATAAAAGCAATTCACAAAGAACTGGCTCCATGCTGCTAACCCCAGATACATGATTTTTTCAGCTTTGTTTAACTTGACCCGTTAGTAGCACTGACATGGGATGCCCCATCTTTCCTGTGACAAAAACTGCTCTGGTTCCTTCCCACTTTGTGGCCTCCTCACCCTCCTACACAAGCTCACCCTCCTTTGTTCATTTCAGCTCAGTTCAGTCGCTCAGTCGTGCCTGACTCTTTGTGACCCCATGGACTGCAGCACGCCAGGCCTCCCTGTCCATCACCAACTCCCAGGGTCTACCCAAACTTATATCCATAGTTAGTGATGCCATCCAACCATCTCATCCTCTGTTGTCCCCTTCTTCTCCTGCCTTAAATCTTTCCCAGCATCAGGGTCTTTTCCAGTGAATCAGTTCTTGGCATCAGGTGGCCAAAGTATTGGAGTTTCAGCTTCAGCATGAGTCCTTCCAATGAATATTCAGGGCTGATTTCCTTTAGGATGGACTGGTTGGATCTCCTCACAGTCCAAGGGACTCTCAAGAGTTTTCTTCAACACCACAGTTCAAAAGCATCAATTCTTCGGCACTCAGCTTTCTTTATAGTCCAACTTGCACATCCATACTTGACTATCGGAAAAATCATAGCTTTACTAGATGGACTTTGGTCGGCAAAGTAATGTCTTTGTTTTTTAATATGTTCTCTAGGTTGGTCATAGCTTTTCTTCCAAGGAGCAAGCATGTTTCAGTTTCATTGCTGCAGTCACCAGCTGCAGTGATTTTGGAGCTCAAGAAAATAAAGTCTGTCACTGTTTCCGTTGTTTCCCCATCTATTTGCCATGAAGCAATGGGACCAGATGCCATGATCTTCGTTTTCTGAATGTTGAGCTTTAAGCCAACTTTTTCACTCTCTTTTTTCACTTTCATCAAGAGGCTCTTTAGTTCATCTTTGTTTTCTGCCATAAAGGTGGTGTCATCTGCATATCTGAGGTTGTTGATATTTCTCTCAGCAGTCTTGATTCCAGCTTGTGCTTCATCCAGCCTGGCATTTCACATGAGGTACTCTGCATATAAGTTAAATAAGCAGGGTGACAACATGCAGGCTTGATGTACTCCTTTTCCTATTTGGAACCAGTCTGTTGTTCCATGTCCAGTTCTAACTGTTGCTTCTTGACCTGCATACAGATTTCTCAGGAGGCAGGTGAGGTGGAGTGGTATTCCCATCTCTTTAAGAATTTTCCACAGTTTTTGTGCTCCATACAGTCAAGGGCTTTGGCATAGTCAATAAAGCAGAAGTAAATTTTTTTTTCCCCTGGAATTCTCTTGCTTTTTCGATGATCCAACGGATGTTGGCAATTTGATCTCTGGTTCCTCTGCCCTCCTTTGTGGGGCTGCTAAATGTTGTGGCCCCCTGGAGCTTACGCCTCCTATGGCTCTCTCTGTGATCTCACTTAACCCAATGGGTATCTTCATTTATAACATACAGGGAACTTGCAAACGTCCATCTCCACGCCTGTTTTCTCTGAGTTCTAGTCACTGCCTTCTCTCAGATGTTTCACAAGTCTCTCAAAGTCAACAGATATGAAGCTGAACTTGTTCCTCCCCAAGTCTGCTCTACCTCCAGACTCTTTCTGCTATGGTGGCGCTTTCTCTATCCCCCAGACCCAATCCATTAAGAGGTCAGCTTGAATCTCTAATGATCTTCCTCATCTGCCAACTTCTTTTCATTGCCATGTCACCCTCTCTTCCAAAGTATTGTTCCAATGGCCCCTTAACTGGCTCCCCTCCCTTCCCTAACTCTACAGTGTAGTATGTTGTGTGTGTGT